>NC_069504.1:895878936-895993936 GCF_027579735.1 Bombina bombina
GCGGCTTAATTTTCTTTGATAGGTGTTGAGGAGTATATACCAGCTGCTTATGCTTATCACTACATTTTGGGTCTAAGAATGGCCCTATTTAATTTTCCTTTATTTTTCTTTCACATAATCCCCACAATATATCAAGATGTTATATATAAAGACCCAAGAGAGTCAGTTATCTATAGTGGTGGGTGACATGTTATTACATTTGAATACTTATACCTTATAAAATGTTGAGCATTATTTTAATTTGCACCAATGTTTATAATAATATCACAATGTTAGATTGTGTAACCATGTAACTGGACTTTGTACTGAAGTAAACTTATTTGTTCTTTTCTCTCTCTTTCATGTATAGAATGTTGTATGCATATGTAGGTTCTATTTTGATTCCTCAATAAAAATATTAATAAAAAAAAAAATCCAGATTGGGTTTCCATAGGGAGAGTTACATTGAGTGCCTTTTCTATTTCTGTAATCACATTTAACCAATATGTAGAGATTATTAGATACCACCACCACCACATATGTCCCATATTGCTTTTAACATATCCACACCTCCAGCATTTATTATTTTGGTTGGAGGATCAATTTACCAAAAAGTTCTTTGATTCCTCAGACAAGGCTAAGCTTTTTAGGTTTCCAGATATATTCAGTGTCCATGACTTTGTCTCTAACAGACAAGAGACGTTTGAAATTGGTTGCAGCCTGTCGGAACCTTCAGTCTCTGTCATTCCCTTCAGTAGCTATGTGCATGGAAGTTTTAGGTCTCATGACTGCAGCATCGGACGCGATCCCCTTTGCTCGTTTTCATTTGAGACCTCTCCAGCTTTGTATGCTGAACCAATGGTGCAGGGATTATACAAGGATATCACAATTAATATCCTTAAATCCCAATGTTTGACTTTCTCTGACTTGGTGGTTAGATCACCATCGTATAATTTTAGGGGCCTCTTTCGTCCGTCCAACCTGGACTGTGATCACAACAGATGCGAGTCTTTCAGGTTGGGGAGCTGTTTGGGGATCTCTGACAGCACAAGGAGTTTGCAAATCTCAAGAGGCGAGATTACGATCAATATTTTGGAACTCCGTGCGATTCTCAGGGCTCTTCAATTTTGGCCTCTGTTGAAGAGAGAACCGTTCATTTGTTTTCAGACAGACAATGTCACAACTGTGGCATATGTCAATCATCAGGGTGGGACTCACAGTCCTCAAGCTATGAAAGAAGTATCTTGGATACTTGTTTGGGCGGAACCCAGCTCCTGTCTAATTTCTGCGGTTTATATCCTAGGTATAGACAATTGGGAAGTGGATTACCTCAGTCATGAGACTTTACATCTGGGAGAATGGTCTCTCCATGCAGATGTGTTTTCTCAAATTGTTCAGATGTGGGGGCTTCCAGAAATAGATCTGATGGCATCTCATCTAAACAAAAAACTTCCCAGGTACCTGTCCAGGTCCAGGGATCCCCAGGCAGAAGCAGTAGATGCATTGACACTTCCTTGGTGTTATCAACCTGCTTATATTTTCCCGTCTCTAGTTCTTCTTCCAAGAGTGATCTCCAAGATCATCATGGAGCAATTGTTTGTGCTGGTGGTAGCTCCAGCATGGCCTCATAAGTTTTGGTATGCGGATCTTTTCCGAATATCCAGTTGCCAACCTTGGCCACTTCCACTAAGGCCAGACCTTCTATCTCAAGGTCTGTTTTTCCATCAGGATCTCAAATCATTAAATTTGAAGGTATGGAGATTGGATGATTAGTGCTTAGTCATAGAGGTTTCTCTGACTCAGTGATTAATACTATGTTACAGGCTCGTAAATCTGTTTCTAGAAAGATTTATTATCGAGTTTGGAAGACTTACATTTCATGGTGTTCTCATAAATTCTCTTGGCATTCTTTTAGAATTCATATAATTTTACAGTTTCTTCAGGATGGTTTGGATAAAGGTTTGTCTGCAAGTTCCTTAAAAGGACAAATCTCTGCTCTTTCTGTTTTATTTCACAGAAAGATTGCTAAACTTCCTGATATTCATTGTTTTGTGCAGGTTTTGGTTCGTATCAAGCCTGTCATTAAATCAATCTCTCTTAATTTAGTTTGGAAGGCTTTACAGGCTCCTCCGTTTGAGCCTATGCATTCTTTGGGCATTAAACTACTTTCTTGGAAAGTGTTGTTTCTTTTGGCCATCTCTTCTGCTAGAAGAGTTTATGAATTATCCGCTCTCTCTTGTGAATTTCCTTTTCTGATTTTTCATCAGGATAAGGTGGTTTTGCGGACTTCATTTAAATTCTTACTTAAGGTTGTGAATTCTAACAACATTAATGGAGAAATTGTTGTTCCTTCCTTGTGTCCTAATCCTAAGAATTCTTTGGAGAGATCCTTACATTCTTTGGATGTGGTAAGAGCTTTGAAATATTATGTTGACGCTACTAAAGATTTCAGGAAGACTTCTAGTCTATTTGTTATCTTTTCTGGTTCTAGGAAAGGTCAGAAGGCTTCTGCTGTTTCCTTGGCTTCGTGTTTAAAGTTTTTGATTCATCAAGCTTATTTGGAGTCGGGTCAAGCCCCGCCTCAGAGAATTACAGCTTATGCTACTAGATCAGTCTCTACTTCGTGGGCTTTTAAGAATGAAGCTTCAGTTGATCAGATTTGCAAAGCAGCAACTTGGTCTTCTTTACATACATTTACTAAATTCTACCGCAGTTTTTGGTAGAAAAGTTCTTCGGGCAGCTGTTTCAGTTTGATTCTTCTGCTTTCGATTTAAGTTTTTTCCTTTCATTTATGAAAATAAACTTATTTTTTGGGTTGTGGATTAATTTTTTCAGCGGAAAATTGCGGTTTTTATTTTTATCCCTCCCTCTCTAGTGACTCTTGCGTGGAGTTCCACATCTTGGGTATTGCTATCCCATAAGTCACTAGCTCATGGACTCTTGTTAATTACATGAAAGAAAACATAATTTATGTAAGAACTTACCTGATAAATTCATTTCTTTCATATTGGCAAGAGTCCATGAGGCCCACCCTTTTTATGGTGGTTATGATTTTTTTGTATAAAGCACAATTATTGCCAAATTCCTTTGTTTATGCTTTTTACTCCTTTCTTTATCACCCCACTATTTGGCTATTCATGAAAGTGAATTGTGGGTGTGGTGAGGGGTGTATTTATAGGCATTTTGAGGTTTGGGAAACTTTGCCCCTCCTGGTAGGATTGTATATCCCATACGTCACTAGCTCATGGACTCTTGCCAATATGAAATAAATTAATTTATCAGGTAAGTTCTTACATAAATTATGTTTTTGTAATTTTTTAAATTATTTTTTAACTATTTGGTGGCATGGTCCACATTTATTTTATATTCCTTATTAAATGTTAAATTTTAATTTACCTATACTCCACACACTAAAATGCTTCCTTTCATCCTTTTGTTTTTCTAAATCATATTATAGTGGCATTAGGCATTACCTGTCTTAACTTACATAGGCTTTTTTAAGGAGGTTATAGGGTGGTTATAATTACCCCACCTTCCCTAGAGATTTCTAGGGGTCTTTTGTTACTTTCAAATAAAGATACCAAGAGAACAAAGAACATTTGATAATTGGAGTAAATTAGAACGTTGCTTAAAATTGCTTGCTCTATCTGAATAATGAAAGAAAAAAAAATTGGTTTCATATCCCTTTAACAATGAAATGCATTGTGCATACACTGCTGCCATCTAGTGTTTAAAAGTATATAACATTGTTAGAAGCAGTTGCAAAACTAATGTCATATAGTGTCCCAGATATGTGAATGCTCCTGAGTCTACCTACATATGCTCTCCAATAAAGAATACCAACAGTATAAAGTAAACCGATGTGAAACAGTTTAAAATATTAATAGTTGAATGCACACTTTCTGAACTTAAACAAAATGACCTTTATTTAAAGGTAACTATTACAAAATGTTAGTGATGTTTCAGGGCCAGCATGCTTGTTCCTCTGACCAACCATAAGTGAATACAAAGCAAGCATAGAAAGTCCTAAAAGTGTAAACTAAATAGTGATAGGCTCCCTAACACTTCAAACATGTAAACTGATGATTAAACAGTATAATTAGTGCACCAAAAGAACTATACCGCTAAAACGCGTTATAGGTAGAAAAAACCTTATGTGAATATAGTGCAATAAGCACACAACATAAATAGCACTATTCAATAGCGCAGATGCACTAAGTGAAAATAAAGATATTATTAGCAATTAGTATGGGTGAGCTAACTCTAAGGCTGTCCTTTAGGGCACTTTAATATCACTAAGAAGGATGTCACTGTTGGATAATGTGGGAGCGCTAAAATATAGTAAAATAATGCCATATAAGATCAAGATGGCTAACTATATGTCAAGATAGCGCAGTAGTGCTCTACACATAATAGTGCTACAAAGGTTATCCTCTACAATTATATCCTAGGAGTGGTAATACTAAATGACACAACCACCCCTTATTACCAAAATTTGTTCAGGAACTTTACGGATCTTTAAGTGATCAAGTATAGTCATTCATCCAGCAGACAAGGGTGGAGCTATTGTTATCTTGGATTACTGCTATTATTCTAATGAGATTAAGAAACAATTAAATCAAGATACTGTCAGTAATATTTTGTTATAGTTACCTTCAAATAAAGGTCATTGTGTTTTTTAAGTTCACAGAGTGAGCATTCAACTATTCCATATTTTTTATATATATATATATATATATATATATATATACAAGCCCAAAGTTTTCAGCAAAAAGAGCAAAATAGCGGTAAAAACATAAACTTTATTCAAGTGTAGTCACACTCATTAAAACATGGGGGTATCAGCATAAAAATAGAACAAAAAACAAAAATCAAACATGAGAACAAATAGCTGACATGTTTCGGCACACAGCCGTAATCATAGCTAATGGGCACACCTGTGTTAGACATTTAGTACCCTTCTCTAAATTCTCATTGGTTGCAATAAAATCATGTTGAAAATTGTCACTCCTCCTTATTATTTATTAATAACTTACAATACAATCTTGATTAAATCTAATAGGATAGAACTCTTAACTGGAGGAACATAATTCTAACAAAATTGCGTCTATTACATTTGATATAAATTCAAACTTAAACACTTAGCCAGACTAACGTTACAATAAGAATGAATGATAACTAGATGGATAGCAGCAGTTCTAATATCTTGTATATTAATAATAAAAAACCTTAGTAGATAGTAGAAAAAGTTGTAACCATACAATTCCTTCATTAAAGATATATTAAAAAAAAAACTTATTGCATCCAAATGTGTAGATAAAGAATGTATGAAAATTCCATGAAAAAAGTGTAAAGTGTTTTTGAAACACCAAATACAGCAATGAATCCGGACTTGGTATGTAGTTAATGAATCAACTAATAAGATCAAATGTATTCATTCAGGATTATCCTGTCTTTGTTTAAGTATATACCACACCAAATCCACATTCCTTACAGTAACACAAATTAAGAAAGATTGGAAGAAATCTATTTCCAATAGTTAATTAAGTCAAACTCAGAGTTCAAACCTGAGGGGACTCTGGTGCCCAATCTAAATATCCAGAACATCTCCCTCTTGCCCAGCAATTTATCTCTGTCCCCTCCCCTAGGGGGGGGTAGCCACCCTTTCAATAGCCTGCCAGCGAAAAGTGGTCAAAGTCTTATTGTGCCTTTTAGCAAAGTGCTGGACAAGAGGGGTTGTTGCTGTTCCTGAACTGATCGTGGATAAATGGTTCCTAATTCTCGTGTTGGCATCATTTGAGGTTAGTCCTACATACTGTAGGGAACACTCTATACATGTTATTAAATAAATAACATAAGTAGTGGTACAGTTGAGACATGTATCAATCTTAAATGTTTCTCCTGTACTAGTCGAATGGAAGCTGTCAGAAAATATTGCGTATTCACAAGGTCTGCATTTACGTTTACCACACTTATATAGCCCTTTGTGTTGTATCCACGAGCTCTCAGACTTTCTATTAGATTTCGGTAAACAAGAAGGGGACAGAATGTTACCCAAAGTTCTACATTTCCTATATGAACATTTTAGGCCTCTGTCCACACACTCTACTAGACCATCGTCTGCTGCCAACATTTTAAAGTGTTTTTTCACTATTCTACAAATATCTCTGTATTGGGCGCTGTACTCAGTGACAAAATAAGACTCTCTCTTTTTCACTGGGTTGATGTTATCTGTTCTCTTTCTTGTATTGAGCAATTTCTTCCTATCTATCCTGGCTACCTGCCCCTGTGCTTTATCCAGGATAGTATCTGCATAGCCTCTCTCTTTGAGTCTTTTTCTCAAATCCTCACTTTGCATGCTAAAAGCTCCATCCTCCGTACAATTTCTCTTTAACCTTATAAATTGTCCCTTAGCCACTGAAAAGGGTACATGTGGAGGATGGCAACTCCTAGCATGCAAAAGTGTGTTGCGTGTTATTGGCTTGCGATATGTGTCACATACTATGCGCCCAATTCCAGTACCAGTCAAAGTCAAGTCTAAGAAGCAAGTGCTCTCTTTGTGATGTTCGAAGGTAAAGTTCAAACCCACATCATTATTATTGATCACGGAAATGAAATTGTTCAACTCATCTTCCGTACCCTTCCAAATAAGGAAATTAAATTGCAATATGATATTTGGACTTTTGAAAGATACCTGAAATTAAATATGATACCAAGAGGACTTAGGCTCAATAAGTTTCCAACCTTTGAAGTTCAAGATGAGGAATTTATTGAAACCTGGAATAGTATTCTCACTGAGTGTTCAGTTCGATTAATGTTACATTTGATATCATATAAAGTTAAATTGCTAACAACAGTAAGAGAGGAAATTGGGGTACTGCAAATTGAAATGAATAGCAGAAAAAATGAGATAGATTTCCCTAAGTTTGATAATATTTTGAAAACATCTCTTACTGAGATTAAAACTTCTGTCTTGAATTTAAAGCACACAAAATATGTGAGAGATAAAACAGATTTCGACAATAAGAATGTTTATGTTTGGAACAAGACAGATAGAACAAACACAAGGAGATCGCAGAATAGGGGTAGATCCAGGAGTAGGAATAGGAGTAGCAATAGACATAATAGGTCTCCAAGTAATACACTTACACCTGTACCCCATTCTGAAAGCAATAAGAGTTCAGAAGTATTAAAACAACAAGAAGAAAGTAATCAGGGTCAGAGCACACAGACTGGTATCTTAAAGCCCAGTATACATCATAGTGTTAATTTTCAGACTCCAGACTCACAAGTAGTTATATATAATGATGATCAGGGAGCGAGACAGAAGGCGATAGTGCCACAAGCAGCAGCTAGCAGCAAAGGCTCTAAATATGTGATGAGTCAACATGCTAAACAATCTGGTCAGGCAAACCAAGATAAAGCAGAATTTGATAAGGTTTTTCACATAGCATCAGAAAAAACAGGTATAGGTCACGAGCAAATAAGGTACCCAGTAAGAGGGAACAGGACCAACACGAAATACAAATAAACAATGTAATAAACCTTTCATCTAGAATACTCACTAAAGAACATCTTAATGTGCTGAGCCTGGGTCTCAACTTTGCACCTACTAATATGTTTAATGTTTTTGAGACTATGTTAGATCTAAATAAATTGATAAGGAACTTAACTTTACAGAAATTTTTTAGGGAATCACCATTGGAGGAGGAAACTAGGGTTGGAGTTGGGATACCTGAAGTATGCGAAGTTAACTGTACCTCTTTTAAGGATGCTTGTGACATTACCACCCTTAATGCTTTGTCTATTGAAGGTCATATTGATCAGGACCAGCATTCTGTAAATGAGTTCAGTGGGTTTAAACCCTCATCTGACTTTTACCCTATACATTATAGGGGTACAATATTAGAGACCTTTTACAGAAGGGTGGAAAATGATCTTTTGAGTCTAAAAGAAACGGCTGTTTCTAATGATAACCTATCACGCAATGCAAAAAGGGCGTTAAATGAATTGAAAAGAATGGATGATATTACAATACGCAAGGCAGATAAGGGTGGTTCAATAGTCGTTCTTGACAGGACTGATTATGTTAAAGAGGCCTTACGCCAATTACAGAATACTGACAATTATGTTCCATTACCAGGTGACCCTACACAGATGTACCAAGCTACTCTAAAGACCATTTTGGATGATGGTTTGGAGGATGGGCACATTAATGAATCCACGAGGGATTATCTATATGTAACATGTCCCGTTGTGCCCATCTTCCATCATCTTCCCAAGGTGCACAAGAGTATTGATGACGTTAAAGGCCGCCCGATTGTGAGCGGTATAGGTTCTGTATCAGAGCATTTATCAGAGTGGTTGGACTCTATTCTGAATCCATTAGTTCTCAGGTTACAAAGTTATTTAAGAGACACTAAACATGTCATTAATCTCTTGGAAGGAGAGAAGTGGGTGGAGGGAGAGTACAGTTGGGTGACAATTGATGTCACATCACTGTACTCTTCCATACCACATGAGAAAGGGCTTGAAGCTATAACATATTTTCTGCACAATTTTACCAATTTTTCTGATGAATTAAAGGATTACGTACGAAGAGTCACTATGTATCTCCTGACACACAATTACTTCAAGTTTGAAGGACTATTCTATCTCCAGAGGTGTGGGACAGCAATGGGTGCCAAGTTTGCACCATCTTTCGCCAACCTGTATATGGGTTGGTGGGAGCTGTCCCACATCTTTGGGGATAAGAATGCATTTAATGATCAGATTGTGTTTTACAGGAGATACATAGATGACCTGCTTCTTATTTGGAAGGGTACGGAAGATGAGTTGAACAATTTCATTTCCGTGATCAATAATAATGATGTGGGTTTGAACTTTACCTTCGAACATCACAAAGAGAGCACTTGCTTCTTAGACTTGACTTTGACTGGTACTGGAATTGGGCGCATAGTATGTGACACATATCGCAAGCCAATAACACGCAACACACTTTTGCATGCTAGGAGTTGCCATCCTCCACATGTACCCTTTTCAGTGGCTAAGGGACAATTTATAAGGTTAAAGAGAAATTGTACGGAGGATGGAGCTTTTAGCATGCAAAGTGAGGATTTGAGAAAAAGACTCAAAGAGAGAGGCTATGCAGATACTATCCTGGATAAAGCACAGGGGCAGGTAGCCAGGATAGATAGGAAGAAATTGCTCAATACAAGAAAGAGAACAGATAACATCAACCCAGTGAAAAAGAGAGAGTCTTATTTTGTCACTGAGTACAGCGCCCAATACAGAGATATTTGTAGAATAGTGAAAAAACACTTTAAAATGTTGGCAGCAGACGATGGTCTAGTAGAGTGTGTGGACAGAGGCCTAAAATGTTCATATAGGAAATGTAGAACTTTGGGTAACATTCTGTCCCCTTCTTGTTTACCGAAATCTAATAGAAAGTCTGAGAGCTCGTGGATACAACACAAAGGGCTATATAAGTGTGGTAAACGTAAATGCAGACCTTGTGAATACGCAATATTTTCTGACAGCTTCCATTCGACTAGTACAGGAGAAACATTTAAGATTGATACATGTCTCAACTGTACCACTACTTATGTTATTTATTTAATAACATGTATAGAGTGTTCCCTACAGTATGTAGGACTAACCTCAAATGATGCCAACACGAGAATTAGGAACCATTTATCCACGATCAGTTCAGGAACAGCAACAACCCCTCTTGTCCAGCACTTTGCTAAAAGGCACAATAAGACTTTGACCACTTTTCGCTGGCAGGCTATTGAAAGGGTGGCTACCCCCCCTAGGGGAGGGGACAGAGATAAATTGCTGGGCAAGAGGGAGATGTTCTGGATATTTAGATTGGGCACCAGAGTCCCCTCAGGTTTGAACTCTGAGTTTGACTTAATTAACTATTGGAAATAGATTTCTTCCAATCTTTCTTAATTTGTGTTACTGTAAGGAATGTGGATTTGGTGTGGTATATACTTAAACAAAGACAGGATAATCCTGAATGAATACATTTGATCTTATTAGTTGATTCATTAACTACATACCAAGTCCGGATTCATTGCTGTATTTGGTGTTTCAAAAACACTTTACACTTTTTTCATGGAATTTTCATACATTCTTTATCTACACATTTGGATGCAATAAGTTTTTTTTTTAATATATCTTTAATGAAGGAATTGTATGGTTACAACTTTTTCTACTATCTACTAAGGTTTTTTTATTATTAATATACAAGATATTAGAACTGCTGCTATCCATCTAGTTATCATTCATTCTTATTGTAACGTTAGTCTGGCTAAGTGTTTAAGTTTGAATTTATATCAAATGTAATAGACGCAATTTTGTTAGAATTATGTTCCTCCAGTTAAGAGTTCTATCCTATTAGATTTAATCAAGATTGTATTGTAAGTTATTAATAAATAATAAGGAGGAGTGACAATTTTCAACATGATTTTATTGCAACCAATGAGAATTTAGAGAAGGGTACTAAATGTCTAACACAGGTGTGCCCATTAGCTATGATTACGGCTGTGTGCCGAAACATGTCAGCTATTTGTTCTCATGTTTGATTTTTGTTTTTTGTTCTATTTTTATGCTGATACCCCCATGTTTTAATGAGTGTGACTACACTTGAATAAAGTTTATGTTTTTACCGCTATTTTGCTCTTTTTGCTGAAAACTTTGGGCTTGTGGATTCGTGAACTTTTCAGGTCAGCAGTTGTGCAATAGCGGTATTAAGTGCTCTATTTACACCCCAGTTTGGCTTGGACAGCTAGACTTCCCTATTGAGGCTTATTTTCATTCAAGAAAGGTGTCCCGGATTCTCTCCAATCTGATTGGACGAGTACGTACACGTGGTACGTTACACACGCATCTACACGTATCCACGCTGTTTCCAGTGCGTGGATATCGGATTGGCATTGGAAGTACAGAGGGCTGCTCCAATGCTGAAGTAAAAAGACGGACATAGCGGTGGATAACAACTTCCAGGACGCCAAGAGCAATCACCCATCGAGGAAATATCCGGTGAGGTCGGTAAGTGGGTAGCCGCATAGCGGTTTCTTGCATGAGTAAGACACATTTTAAGGAAGATTGTGTATTAGACCCACACCGACATTTACTCACAACAGAGATTATGCTCCTTGATTGATCTAATTGTTTCAGATGAGACTGTTGTTGCCTCTCAAATGAAGTCTTAGGGCAATAGCCATGTGGGGTTATTAAAGGATAAGACTATCTTTGGACATATACATATTATTAAAGGAGGATTGAAAACCACTTTCTTTATTTTGTTTAATTATCTGTGCATACCTGATAAAGCACAGTTTTTTCATATCCTCATTTATCTAATTTGTCCATGAGCACTTCCAACATGGAGGGTACAGAGAATTTAAATTTTTATTCACTTATGCCAGTGACTGATAGAGAATGTATGGATTTGGACAGAATTTTTTCCACGAATATTATGGATTACAACTTGAGTTGCTTATTTGATGAAATGGAGAAACTGCTCATTAAGGAAATGAAATTGCAATATGATATTTGGACTTTTGAAAGATACCTGAAATTAAATATGATACCAAGAGGACTTAGGCTCAATAAGTTTCCAACCTTTGAAGTTCAAGATGAGGAATTTATTGAAACCTGGAATAGTATTCTCACTGAGTGTTCAGTTCGATTAATGTTACATTTGATATCATATAAAGTTAAATTGCTAACAACAGTAAGAGAGGAAATTGGGGTACTGCAAATTGAAATGAATAGCAGAAAAAATGAGATAGATTTCCCTAAGTTTGATAATATTTTGAAAACATCTCTTACTGAGATTAAAACTTCTGTCTTGAATTTAAAGCACACAAAATATGTGAGAGATAAAACAGATTTCGACAATAAGAATGTTTATGTTTGGAACAAGACAGATAGAACAAACACAAGGAGATCGCAGAATAGGGGTAGATCCAGGAGTAGGAATAGGAGTAGCAATAGACATAATAGGTCTCCAAGTAATACACTTACACCTGTACCCCATTCTGAAAGCAATAAGAGTTCAGAAGTATTAAAACAACAAGAAGAAAGTAATCAGGGTCAGAGCACACAGACTGGTATCTTAAAGCCCAGTATACATCATAGTGTTAATTTTCAGACTCCAGACTCACAAGTAGTTATATATAATGATGATCAGGGAGCGAGACAGAAGGCGATAGTGCCACAAGCAGCAGCTAGCAGCAAAGGCTCTAAATATGTGATGAGTCAACATGCTAAACAATCTGGTCAGGCAAACCAAGATAAAGCAGAATTTGATAAGGTTTTTCACATAGCATCAGAAAAAACAGGTATAGGTCACGAGCAAATAAGGTACCCAGTAAGAGGGAACAGGACCAACACGAAATACAAATAAACAATGTAATAAACCTTTCATCTAGAATACTCACTAAAGAACATCTTAATGTGCTGAGCCTGGGTCTCAACTTTGCACCTACTAATATGTTTAATGTTTTTGAGACTATGTTAGATCTAAATAAATTGATAAGGAACTTAACTTTACAGAAATTTTTTAGGGAATCACCATTGGAGGAGGAAACTAGGGTTGGAGTTGGGATACCTGAAGTATGCGAAGTTAACTGTACCTCTTTTAAGGATGCTTGTGACATTACCACCCTTAATGCTTTGTCTATTGAAGGTCATATTGATCAGGACCAGCATTCTGTAAATGAGTTCAGTGGGTTTAAACCCTCATCTGACTTTTACCCTATACATTATAGGGGTACAATATTAGAGACCTTTTACAGAAGGG
Organism: Bombina bombina; assembly: GCF_027579735.1. NCBI lineage: Eukaryota > Metazoa > Chordata > Amphibia > Anura > Bombinatoridae > Bombina > Bombina bombina. The sequence continues at coordinate 895,891,730 of NC_069504.1, forward strand.
TGGAAAATGATCTTTTGAGTCTAAAAGAAACGGCTGTTTCTAATGATAACCTATCACGCAATGCAAAAAGGGCGTTAAATGAATTGAAAAGAATGGATGATATTACAATACGCAAGGCAGATAAGGGTGGTTCAATAGTCGTTCTTGACAGGACTGATTATGTTAAAGAGGCCTTACGCCAATTACAGAATACTGACAATTATGTTCCATTACCAGGTGACCCTACACAGATGTACCAAGCTACTCTAAAGACCATTTTGGATGATGGTTTGGAGGATGGGCACATTAATGAATCCACGAGGGATTATCTATATGTAACATGTCCCGTTGTGCCCATCTTCCATCATCTTCCCAAGGTGCACAAGAGTATTGATGACGTTAAAGGCCGCCCGATTGTGAGCGGTATAGGTTCTGTATCAGAGCATTTATCAGAGTGGTTGGACTCTATTCTGAATCCATTAGTTCTCAGGTTACAAAGTTATTTAAGAGACACTAAACATGTCATTAATCTCTTGGAAGGAGAGAAGTGGGTGGAGGGAGAGTACAGTTGGGTGACAATTGATGTCACATCACTGTACTCTTCCATACCACATGAGAAAGGGCTTGAAGCTATAACATATTTTCTGCACAATTTTACCAATTTTTCTGATGAATTAAAGGATTACGTACGAAGAGTCACTATGTATCTCCTGACACACAATTACTTCAAGTTTGAAGGACTATTCTATCTCCAGAGGTGTGGGACAGCAATGGGTGCCAAGTTTGCACCATCTTTCGCCAACCTGTATATGGGTTGGTGGGAGCTGTCCCACATCTTTGGGGATAAGAATGCATTTAAAGATCAGATTGTGTTTTACAGGAGATACATAGATGACCTGCTTCTTATTTGGAAGGGTACGGAAGATGAGTTGAACAATTTCATTTCCGTGATCAATAATAATGATGTGGGTTTGAACTTTACCTTCGAACATCACAAAGAGAGCACTTGCTTCTTAGACTTGACTTTGACTGGTACTGGAATTGGGCGCATAGTATGTGACACATATCGCAAGCCAATAACACGCAACACACTTTTGCATGCTAGGAGTTGCCATCCTCCACATGTACCCTTTTCAGTGGCTAAGGGACAATTTATAAGGTTAAAGAGAAATTGTACGGAGGATGGAGCTTTTAGCATGCAAAGTGAGGATTTGAGAAAAAGACTCAAAGAGAGAGGCTATGCAGATACTATCCTGGATAAAGCACAGGGGCAGGTAGCCAGGATAGATAGGAAGAAATTGCTCAATACAAGAAAGAGAACAGATAACATCAACCCAGTGAAAAAGAGAGAGTCTTATTTTGTCACTGAGTACAGCGCCCAATACAGAGATATTTGTAGAATAGTGAAAAAACACTTTAAAATGTTGGCAGCAGACGATGGTCTAGTAGAGTGTGTGGACAGAGGCCTAAAATGTTCATATAGGAAATGTAGAACTTTGGGTAACATTCTGTCCCCTTCTTGTTTACCGAAATCTAATAGAAAGTCTGAGAGCTCGTGGATACAACACAAAGGGCTATATAAGTGTGGTAAACGTAAATGCAGACCTTGTGAATACGCAATATTTTCTGACAGCTTCCATTCGACTAGTACAGGAGAAACATTTAAGATTGATACATGTCTCAACTGTACCACTACTTATGTTATTTATTTAATAACATGTATAGAGTGTTCCCTACAGTATGTAGGACTAACCTCAAATGATGCCAACACGAGAATTAGGAACCATTTATCCACGATCAGTTCAGGAACAGCAACAACCCCTCTTGTCCAGCACTTTGCTAAAAGGCACAATAAGACTTTGACCACTTTTCGCTGGCAGGCTATTGAAAGGGTGGCTACCCCCCCTAGGGGAGGGGACAGAGATAAATTGCTGGGCAAGAGGGAGATGTTCTGGATATTTAGATTGGGCACCAGAGTCCCCTCAGGTTTGAACTCTGAGTTTGACTTAATTAACTATTGGAAATAGATTTCTTCCAATCTTTCTTAATTTGTGTTACTGTAAGGAATGTGGATTTGGTGTGGTATATACTTAAACAAAGACAGGATAATCCTGAATGAATACATTTGATCTTATTAGTTGATTCATTAACTACATACCAAGTCCGGATTCATTGCTGTATTTGGTGTTTCAAAAACACTTTACACTTTTTTCATGGAATTTTCATACATTCTTTATCTACACATTTGGATGCAATAAGTTTTTTTTTTAATATATCTTTAATGAAGGAATTGTATGGTTACAACTTTTTCTACTATCTACTAAGGTTTTTTTATTATTAATATACAAGATATTAGAACTGCTGCTATCCATCTAGTTATCATTCATTCTTATTGTAACGTTAGTCTGGCTAAGTGTTTAAGTTTGAATTTATATCAAATGTAATAGACGCAATTTTGTTAGAATTATGTTCCTCCAGTTAAGAGTTCTATCCTATTAGATTTAATCAAGATTGTATTGTAAGTTATTAATAAATAATAAGGAGGAGTGACAATTTTCAACATGATTTTATTGCAACCAATGAGAATTTAGAGAAGGGTACTAAATGTCTAACACAGGTGTGCCCATTAGCTATGATTACGGCTGTGTGCCGAAACATGTCAGCTATTTGTTCTCATGTTTGATTTTTGTTTTTTGTTCTATTTTTATGCTGATACCCCCATGTTTTAATGAGTGTGACTACACTTGAATAAAGTTTATGTTTTTACCACTATTTTGCTCTTTTTGCTGAAAACTTTGGGCTTGTGGATTCGTGAACTTTTCAGGTCAGCAGTTGTGCAATAGCGGTATTAAGTGCTCTATTTACACCCCAGTTTGGCTTGGACAGCTAGACTTCCCTATTGAGGCTTATTTTCATTCAAGAAAGGTGTCCCGGATTCTCTCCAATCTGATTGGACGAGTACGTACACGTGGTACGTTACACACGCATCTACACGTATCCACGCTGTTTCCAGTGCGTGGATATCGGATTGGCATTGGAAGTACAGAGGGCTGCTCCAATGCTGAAGTAAAAAGACGGACATAGCGGTGGATAACAACTTCCAGGACGCCAAGAGCAATCACCCATCGAGGAAATATCCGGTGAGGTCGGTAAGTGGGTAGCCGCATAGCGGTTTCTTGCATGAGTAAGACACATTTTAAGGAAGATTGTGTATTAGACCCACACCGACATTTACTCACAACAGAGATTATGCTCCTTGATTGATCTAATTGTTTCAGATGAGACTGTTGTTGCCTCTCAAATGAAGTCTTAGGGCAATAGCCATGTGGGGTTATTAAAGGATAAGACTATCTTTGGACATATACATATTATTAAAGGAGGATTGAAAACCACTTTCTTTATTTTATATATATATATATATATATATATATATATATATATATATATATATATATTTACTGTGTGTTCCCATTAATGCAATGTAAAGGCACTTTTCAGTGCTATTGTTTTCTAACACCCCACTCCCACCAACTTTAGCCCCAAAATACTGTCTAGTGCAGTAATTTTATTAAAAAATAAAGATGCTGCTATCTTTATGTTTTAATAAAATGCACTTGGATGTATTTTGGGGCATTTCGAGCACATTTAAAAAATTAACTAGAGATCTGATCTCAGGTTAATTTTATAAGTGCTAATTGCTACTGCAAGCTCACGGTAGCAATAACCAGCCACTTGTTATGACTGGTTAATTATCGCACACTTGCAAACGGGCTAATTTGCCCATTTGTGGGAGCGCGATAATTAAGCGCTCCACTTGTAATCTAGCCCCAAAACTTCACACTTATTTTGTCAATATTTAAACAGCTAATAAAACTTTAAAAAATACATCCACATGTTATTTTCAAACTAATCTTTGCTTTGAATGCATCAATACTATCTAGCATTTATTTAGTGCTAAATGTCTCTTTAAGAGTAAGGGAGGTGATGAGGAGGAGCTTAATGATTTCCCCTGCATTAAAGGCTATAATAGTGCAAAAAATAACAATAAAAAATCTCATCTGTTTAACCTCTGAAAAGGGATTAAATACATAGTTAAAGTAATCACCAGTGCAGCAATGTACTACTGGCAGCTAGTTGAGGACATCTGGTGAGCCAATGACAAAAGACAAATGTGTTTAGCCACCAATCACCAGTGGTGCATTGCTGTTGCTGAGGATATGCACACATTATTTTTAACAAAGGTACCCAAGAGGACAAATTACATTTAAAAATTAAAAGCTTTATCAAAATCATTAAAGATTACATTTGACTCTCTTGTCACTTTAAGCAATCAGTATGGTTAATTATAAAACTAGTATATGAGCTTGTTATGGTGGTCTGAGTGGGTGGAGCTTTGCAAACTGTAAATGGATGTGGCTCTGCTGCAAAGTGTGCCTGCAATATTTTTTTTCTTTTAAATGTTGGCAACTATGCATATTTTCAGAAGGAGTTGATGCCTCAGAAAGTGTGCATATAAAAGGACTGTACATTTTGATAGTGGAATTAAATAGAAAGTGTTTTAAAATTGCATGATCTATCTAAATCATAAAAGGTTCTTGCTTGTCACTCTGGGTGTTAAGAAAAAAAGCAAAACAAACGCAAAGACAGAGTGTAGTATAGGTCTAATCTATCTAAACACATAACGTTCTATCTAAATGTTAACATAAGGATATAATGTTCCAAAATAAAAATGTTATCATTATTGTAAACAACATTTAACTTGTACACATAAACAAGCCTCAAAAACACACCCTTAGAATCACAGTAAATGTATAAGACATAAGCACTATTTATTAAAGGAACAGCTTTAGCAGATTAATTATAAGGCATTAAAGGGACACTGAACCAAATTTTTTCTTTCGTGATTCAGAAAGAGCATGCAATTTTAAGCAACTTTCTAATTTACTCCTTTTATCAATTTTTCTTCGTTCTCTTGCTATCTTTATTTGAAAAAGAATGTCCAGAACCCTGGACAGCACTTCTTTATTGGTGGATGAATTTATCCACCAATCAGCAAGAACAACCCAGGTTGTTCTTAAAAAATGGGCCGGCATCTAAACGTACTTTTTTGCTTTTCAAATAAAAATACCAAGAGAATGAAGAACATTGGATAATAGGAGTAAATTAGAAAGTTGCTTAAAATTACATGCTCTATCTGAATCACAAAAGAAAAAATTTGGGTTCAGTGTCCCTTTAATACATGATGTCTAAATAAACTCTCTTCCCCAGTATTTTTTTTATTTTTTTTTATTTTGGGCCATAATAATAAATAAAGTCCACGTGTGTCAGAGATTAATAAAATAGTTGGATTCATTAAATATAGAATCTTAGATGTGAATATGGTGATCAGTTCAGACTCCACTACAATAAACCAAACTCATCAGACTCAGGCTTGTCTGACTATTAATAACCTAACCATGACCCAGTCCCCTCTGCTCATAACTTTAACCATGATTGCCCCTAACCACAGCTCACCCTGGCTGACCTACGCTAGCTTGATGCTGCAATTTCCCCTTCTCATTATAGTGCCCTATGACTTCCCTATCTATCTATCTATCTATCTATCTATCTATCTATCTATCTATCTATATCTCTATCTATCTATCTATCTATCTATCTATCTATCTATCTATCTATCTATCTATATCTCTATCTATCTATCTGTCTATCTCTCTCTCTCTCTATCTATATCTATCTATCTATCTATCTATCTATCTATCTATCTCTCTCTATCTATCTATCTATCTATCTATCGCAATTGAAAAATACCACACTCTCTGGATTTCTTCACAGGTTACAAATTACCTTTATTCGAAAGGTATCTTCTTATATTTGCAACAGAAATGTCTGGCACTCGCTGAATTTTCCAAGTGCTTTATTGCACACCAATAACAATGTTTCAGGGATCTCATCCCTTCATCAAACAAGTGCAAATAACAATGATAGCAAACAATTTATATCATTTGACCCCACCCCCTAATTGAGAAAAAATAGTGTGGGGCCAACTCTGTGCAACATATACAAATTAGATACATAAGAGCTCACTCTTTTTGCTTCCAAGTATTGTGTTTAACCACAATAATCCCCTTTATGCGGTCGGTGCAGCACCCAGAGTTCCCTGGTGCATTGTCAACAATGTATATAGAGTTCTTCTGGAGATAAGCAAGTGGGTATACTCACCTAGATTTGCTTATTTTCTAAACAATAATTATATGGCTCACATATATATATATAAATATTCCTGTAATAAATAACATTAAAAGAGTGATTCATGTTTTAGTAATTAGATGAATTAATTATCTAATCTTATAAACTTCCTTTTGGGAGTGCTATATTAATGTTCTGTAGTAAAACTAACATGCGGTTATTTCTGTTGATCTAAGCAGTTACTTACAGTGGTTTTGGTAAACAACAGCTGTCTGATGTGCACATCTGTACATCCTTTTTTTTTTTAAAAGTAAAAGCACTGCAAGGAAACACACGCCTAGATTACGGGTCCCAACGTTGCTTTTTAACGCCCGCTGGTATTACGAGTCAGGCAGGTACAGGTGTACCGCTCACTTTTTTTCCGCGATTTTAGCATACCGCAAATCCCCTTACGTCAATTGCCTATCCTATCTTTTTAATGGGATTTTCCTAACGCCGGTATTATGATTGCTGGAAAAAGTGAGCGGTACACCCTCTCCTGCCCAGACTCCTACCGCATTTAAAAGTCAGTAGTTAAGAGTTTTATGGGCTAACGCCGTAACATAAAACTCTTAACTAAAGTGCTAAAAGTACACTAACACCCATAAACTACCTATTAACCCCTAAACCGAGGCCCCCCCACACACATCGCAAACACTTAACCCCTAATCTGCTGACCGGACATCGCCACCACTTTAATAAATATATTAACCCCTAAACCGCCGCACTCCCGCCTCGCAAACACTAGTTACATTTTATTAACCCCTAATCTGCCGGCCCTAACATCTCCGACACCTACCTACATTTATTAACCCCTAATCTGCTGCCCCCAACGTCGCCGCTACTATATTAAATGTATTAACCCCTCAATCTAAATCTAACCCTAACCCTAACACCCCCCTAACTTAAATATAATTTTAAAAATATATAAATAAAATTACTACAATTAATTAAATTATTCCTATTTAAAACTAAATACTTACCTGTAAAATAAACCCTAAGATAGCTACAATATAACTAATAGTTACATTGTAGCTAGCTTAGGGTTTATTTTTATTTTACAGCGTTGTATTTATTTTAACTAGGTACAATAGTTATTAAATAGTTATTAACTATTTAATAACTACCTAGCTAAAATAAAGACAAATTTACCTGTAAAATAAACCCTAACCTAAGTTACAATTACACCTAACACTACACTATAATTAAATTAATTACCTAAACTAACTACAATTAATTACAATTAAATTAAATAAACTAAATTACGATAAAAAACAAACACTAAATTACAGAAAAGAAAAAAGAAATTACAAATTTTTAAACTAATTACAACTAATCTAATCCCCCTAAAAAAATAAAAAAGCCCCCCAAAATAAAAAAAATTCCCTACCCTATACTAAATTACAAATAGCCCTTAGAAGGGCCTTTTGCGGGGCTTTGCCCCAAAGTAATCAGCTCTTTTACCTGTAAAAAAAAATACAATACCTCCCCCAACATTAAAACCCACCACCCACACACCCAACCCTACTCTAAAACCCACCCAATCCCCCCTTAATAAAACCTAACACTACCTCCTTGAAGATCACCCTACCTTGAGACGTCTTCACCCAGCCAGGTACAAGTGGACCTCCAGAGGGGCAGAAGTCTTCATCCGATCCGGCCAGAAGAGGACATCCAGACCGGCAGAGATCTTCATCCAGGCGGCATTTTCTATCTTCTTCCATCCGGAGTGGAGTGGGTCCATCTTGAAGACATCCGACGTGGAGCATCCTCTTCCATGCGACGGCGACTGAAGAATGAAGGTTCCTTTAAGTGACGTCATCCAAGATGGCGTCCCTTCAATTCCGATTGGCTGATAGAATCCTATCAGCCAATCGGAATTAAGGTAGGAAAAATCCTATTGGCTGATGCAATCAGCCAATAGAATTGAGCTCGCATTCTATTGGCTGATTGGAACAGCCAATAGAATGCAAGCTCAATCCTATTGGCTGTATGGATCAGTTAGGGGGGTGTTAGGGTTAGGGTTAGACTTAGGTTTAGGGGTTAATAAATTTATTATAGTGGCGGCGATGTTGGTGGCGGCAGATTAGGGGTTAATAAATTTAATATAGTTGCGGCGACTATTTCCTGTTTGAGGGGGAGTTCTTTCTCCAGAGGCGTGGGACAGCGATGGGGGCCAAATTTGCCCCCTCCTACGCCAACCTTTTCATGGGTTGGTGGGAGCTCTCCCACGTCTTTGGGGAGCGGAACCTGTTCAAACAGGAGATAGTGTGGTATAGGCGCTTTATTGACGACCTCCTTTTCATTTGGCAAGGCTCCCATAATGATCTAGAGAAGTTTGTAGAGGGACTAAACAACAACAACGTAGGCATTAGCTTTACATCCGAGATACAAGAACACACAGTAAATTTTTTGGACATCACACTAAAGGGAAAAACAGGTCAGAAGATCATCACAGAGACCTATCGGAAGCCGATCACAGGGAACTCTTTGCTGCACGCCTCAAGTTGCCACCCAAGGAGGGTGTTTAGGGGTGTAGCTAGAGGACAGTTCATTCGCCTGAAAAGGAACTGTACTAATTATAGTACATATGAGAAACAGGCCGATGAACTGTCTGTTAGACTCATAGAGAGAGGCTATCCAAGGTCAATAATTACAAAGGAGAGGAACGCTATCACTAAAATTAACAGAGTTGATCTTTTGAAACAAAAAAAGTTCAAAAAAGGGACAAAAGGGACTGTGGACAGGAAAATCTTATTCACGACAGAATATTCACAGCAGTACACACAAATATGTCAGATTATTAGAAATAATTACAATCTTTTGTCAGCGGATGATGCTCTAAAAGAGACAGTAACTGAAGGCATTAGGTGTACCTACAAAAGAAACAGAACAATAGGCAATATGATTGCACCCACGAGATTAAGGAGGGAACAGACAGATGGGTCTTCCTGGTTGAGATTAAATGGGACCTATAGGTGCAACCATTTATCCTGCAAAGCTTGCGAGAAAGTAACTGTAGGGGACTCCTTTAGCTCTCTGGCTACGGGAGAACAATTTCAGAAGAATTTATGTCTTAACTGTAGGTCTACCTTTGTAGTGTATTTGATTTCATGCACCCATTGTGCCCTCCAATATGTAGGCCTCACGACAAGGGAAGCTAGGGTAAGGATAAAAGAACACCTAGCGGACATCAAGGCTGGGGTTCTCACAACGCCACTTATTAATCATTTTTCAATTACACATAACAAAGATAATTCTTTCTTTTCTTGGACCATTATAGAGAAGGTACCAGTCCAGACAAAAGGGGGTGACAGAACCCGTAAATTGGGTGAAAGAGAGGCCTTCTGGATCTTTCGTTTGAAAACGAGGATTCCAGACGGCCTCAATTCAGAATTCGACCTTATCAGTTTTTGGTAATTTTCACTTGGAATAATATTAATTGACTTGTACATCTACATTTTATCAGAGGAAATTTAGGTCATAATATACTTAAAATGTAAACATATTTTTACTAACACATTGAAGACATTTACCTCAAAATAAGCACATAGATAAAGCACAAACATCCCAGGTCCTTGGTAAGAAGTAGCTCATTTATGATCTGAACGTTAATATGTGTTTATTATAAGTGTATTGTATCAGAGGAAATTTAGGTCATAATACACTTAAAACGTAAACATAATTTTACCAACTCATTAAAGACATTCATCTCAAAATAAGCACATAGATAAAGCACAAGTACCTCAGGTCCTTGATAAGAAGCAGCTCATTTATGATCTGAACGTTAATCTGTGTTTATTATAAGTGTATTGTATCAGAGGAAATTTAGGTCATAATACACTTAAAATGTAAACATATTTTTACCAACCTATTGAAGACATTTACTTCAAAATAAGCACATAGATAAAGTATAATTACCCCAGGCCCTTGATAAGGAGTAGCTCATTTATGATCTGAACGTTAATCTGTGCTTATCACAAGTGTATTGTATCAGAGGAAATTTAGGTCATAATACACTTAAAATGTAAAAATAAAAATATTTCATTAACTCATTGAAGACATTTACCTCAAAATAAGCACATAGATAAAGTATAAACATCCCAGGTCCAAGACAAGAAGTAGCCCTTTTATGATCTGAATGTTAATACGAGTTTATTATAAATGTAAGGAAACCTCCCCCCCCAACACTAGTTTATCCGGCTCTAACAATCTATAATACAGGTTGGAGCCCACACCTAAGCTATCAAGCACACTCAAATCATGTAAATGCACATAGTACAGGTAGTGACTACATAACATACATTCCAGAATGGTGCTCACGAGTCACGAACACATAGTGTTAATAATAGGAGTGACCATGGCCTGAACAGCTGACAGCTTGGGAAGGGTAGAATACTTTACACACGATGTTGTGTTGTGACAGGCTACGTTTGATTGGCGCATAAACACGATATTCGACCAATCAGGATCAAGCAAATAGAGACCTGTAGTTTTCTTCAAGACTCCACGCATTGTGCTGGGGTTTGTTAGACCGCATCTGATTGGCTGATACATACGTTATCTGTCCAATAAGGATTTAGTAAATAGTTTCCAGCAGTTAATAGTAAACACGATCGAACACAGATTTGGAAGCATAATACATTTGTCCTATAATGACGCAAGGCGGTCTAAGATGAACACACCAAAATAGGAACCGCTACTAGGTAGGAGCAGTAAGATCTGTTTAAAAGATAAAGTAAATACCAGGAATACATAATACAAATATCTATATATAAAGCGGTTAGGTCCTAAGACAGATTTCCTATAAAGTGATGTAAAGTAAATGTTTATTAGACTTATTTAATAATTTCTTCCATTTTTTCCACTGTTTTCCTCTTTTTGAATATTAATGACAAGTAGGAAGTTAGAAATAGATTGTTAGTAAACATATATGTATAGGTAAATCAATAGGACAATTTCAGCTGTAATTGAAAGGAGGGTTGATTGATTTAAGCTGAAGGGAATACTAATCAGGGGTGTGAGTTCCTGAACCAATAGGATTTCAGATGATGGTTTTTAAATCAGGGAACTGCTAGACAGTTTTAAGCAGGCTAGGAGTAAGGCAACAGCCGAAACCGGCTTTTTTTTCATCTAACAGACGAAACCAGCCTTTTTTTCATCTGTTTGACTATTATATATGTATGTTCTTACCCAGGGGTTAAGATACCCTTTATGTTCTAATAAAGTTTGATGTTTTATCCATATACCTGGTGCTCCTGTTATACATTTTTTCTGAAGCTTAGCTAATCAGCTCTTTTACCTGTAAAAAAAATACAATACCTCCCCCAACATTAAAACCCACCACCCACACACCCAACCCTACTCTAAAACCCACCCAATCCCCCCTTAATAAAACCTAACACTACCCCCTTGAAGATCACCCTACCTTGAGACGTCTTCACCCAGCCAGGTACAAGTGGACCTCCAGAGGGGCAGAAGTCTTCATCCGATCCGGCCAGAAGAGGACATCCAGACCAGCAGAAGTCTTCATCCAGGCGGCATATTCTATCTTCTTCCATCCGGAGTGGAGTGGGTCCATCTTGAAGACATCCGACGTGGAGCATCCTCATTCCATGCGACGGCGACTGAAGAATGAAGGTTCCTTTAAGTGACGTCATCCAAGATGGCGTCCCTTCAATTCCGATTGGCTGATAGAATCCTATCAGCCAATCGGAATTAAGGTAGGAAAAATCCTATTGGCTGATGCAATCAGCCAATAGAATTGAGCTCGCATTCTATTGGCTGATTGGAACAGCCAATAGAATGCAAGCTCAATCCTATTGGCTGTATGGATCAGTTAGGGGGGTGTTAGGGTTAGGGTTAGACTTAGGTTTAGGGGTTAATAAATTTATTATAGTGGCGGCGATGTTGGTGGCGGCAGATTAGGGGTTAATAAATTTAATATAGTTGCGGCGACGTTGGGGGGGCAGATTAGGGGTTAATAAATAAAATGTAGGGTTTGGCGATGTTGGGGGCATCAGATTAGGGGTTCATAAGTATAATGTAGGTGGCGGCGGTGTCCGGAGCGGCAGATTAGGGGTTAATAATATAATGTAGGTGGCAACGATGCCGGGGCGGCAGATTAGGGGTTAATAAGTGTAAGATTAGGGGTGTTTAGACTCGGGGTTCATGTTAGGGTGTTAGGTGTAGACATAACTTTTATTTCCCCATAGGAAACAATGGGGCTGCGTTAGGAGCTGAACGCTGCTTTTTTGCAGGTGTTAGGTTTTTTTCAGCCAGCTCAGCCCCATTGTTTCCTATGGGGAAATCGTGCACGAGTACGTTTTACCTGCTTACCGCTAACGTAAGCAGCACTGGTATTGAGGTGAGATGTGGAGCTAAATTTTGCTCAACGCTCACTTTTCTGAGGCTAACGCCGGCTTGCAGAAAACTCGTAATACCAGCGTTGTCTTAAGTGAGCGGTGAGAAAAAAAGGAGCGTTAGCACCGCACACCATTACCGACAAAAACTCGTAATCTAGCCGACAGTGTCTTGAGAATTTGTTTGTATCAATATGCATTTTTATTATGCGGGTAATAATATCACTCCATGCTAATATGTAGGACTCTAATTAGGGGCTAGATTCCAAGTGGTGCGCTATTTAGTGCTTTCGCTCGAGCGATAACCTAGGCAGAAGTAAAGATTTTTTGTGCGGGTTAGCAGGCGTATTACAAGTTGAAAGTTAAAGTTTTGCACACAGTAACTAAAGGACTTCGGATATTGTGACCCTGCTAACTTCTTCTCCTCATATACTTCAATGGAGAGTGCAGAAGAAAAAACTAACGCTTATTGCTTGCGCACTTACCCAACAGGAGTTATTATTATTTCACATTCCAATGTTCTTCACATACAGGCAAATTGTAATTATAATAGATATTTCTATATATATCTACCTTTACCTGTATATATATTCATATAGATATATAGGTATAGATACATATTTTTTTTTTTTTTTTTTTTTTTTTTTTTTTAAATAGTTTTTATTGAGGTAAATCACAAGGCATACAGCTTATGCATCATAACAAAGTAAATAACAATATATCACAGTACATAAACTACATAACATGGGGCGTATTACCGCCTCAATTGGTACACGTACCTCGTTTTTACAGAGGCCGTCAGTTAGGATCTTACTAGACAATATGGAGCTTAGTGGCTCTTTTTAGTGAATATACAACTGGGACGGCTTTTGGGTTAGCATATAGGATTGTTAGGACTATGTGATAGGGGAATATTGCAGGCGCAGCTGGGATGAGCATGTATGGGGGTTTAGTTTATTGCACCACGCATCTTGTGGGGGTCAAGGGAGGCCATAGTAACACCATCACCAGCTCCCTTGGGTGTCCCATATCCGGTCTCCTCGTATAGCAGGATGTGGGGGAATGGTTGTAAAGGTATGGTGGCAGTGTCAAATGTCAGGTAGTCTAGTTGCGTACATTATGGGACATAAGAGTGTCCCATGGTTCCCAGATAAGGCAGAAATCAGTCAGTGTTTTGCGCTCTCCATATACATAATTTTCCATACTTCTGATGTAATTCATACAGTCTACTACTCCCTGCCATCTGGGGGGCTGGCTTTTCTTCCAATTTCTGGCTACAAGTAGTTTGGTGGAGATGAGGATGTATATTAGTAGGTTTCGTTTAGCTCTAGGGAGCAGGTCCACTCCCAAATGTAGTATCGCCAAGGCCGGGCTGACTGTTTCCACCAGCTCAAGGTCCTTACATAGGGCTTCCACCCTTTTCCATAGACCTGACAGTTTTGGGCATGACCACCAAATATGTGTCGGGGAGCCCCTCTCTCCACACTCTCGCCAGCACATGGGGGAGTGATCAGGGTAGAGCTTCTGCAGTTTAGTAGGTACTAAATGCCATCTTGTAAGTAGCTTAAAATAAAGCTCATATAGGGTGACACAATGGGTGGCCTTTTTGGTGATACTAATTGCTTCCTCCCAAGCCTCTAGTGGGCAGTTGAGTTGTAGGTCTTTCTCCCAGGCCTCCATGTGGATAGTTTTGGAGGGGACAGGGTCTCCCAGTAGGCACTGGTAATGTACCGAGAGAGGCTTGTGGAGTTGAAGGTTAGCCTTCCAGCGTAATTCCCATAGGGTAGGGTCTCTCAGCGCATCTTCTAAAAAGCCCCAAGAACGCATTAACGCTCGAAGGCGAAGAAGTGTAAAATGGAGCCTCGGGGTTACAGAGGGTAGAGCCAACATGGCCGTATGGGTTTTCAACTTCTTATTATCATAGAAGTCTGCTAGAGAGTTCACTTCCGTGGTAGACCAGGAGTTGACAGGGATATCAGGCAAACCCATAAGGAGGCCTCTGATAGAATGTGTGGGTGAGGGGTGTGGGGCTATGAGTCTGTTATGTCTCAATTTCAGCCAGGTCTCCTGGCACTCCTTAACTATGTTATTAGGGATGCAAATTTTTGTCCGCCAATGTGGAGGGAACCACAGAAGGTCCTCCAGTTCCATCAGTGCCGGCAGGGATGCCCGTTCTAGCTCCTTCCATCTGGTCTCTGGAAGGTCGTTACCCCACGCTGAAGCATGGGTGACCATTGCTGCCTCATGGTATTTCCTCACGTTAGGAAGGCCCGCACCTCCTCTCTCTATGGGAGCTTGCAGTATGTGGGCTGCGACTCGTGGTCTCTTGTTATGCCAAGTGTAGGCATTAAAGAGAGTCTGGAACTTCCGGATCAAAGATACTGGAATTGGGATAGGAATACATCGGAACGCGTATGTGAGTCTAGGCAGGACCATCATTTTGAGAGCCGCTATTCTGCCAAACCATGAGATCTCGCCATACCTATTGGTATTCAATTCGAGTGTGATCTCCTTTAGTAATTTCTCATAGTTTTCTCTTATAATGATCCGTTTGGAATGAGATAGAAATATGCCTAGATGTTTAATGCCCGTTCTGGACCAATTGAAAGGATAAAGGAGCCGAATGTTGCGTTCCTCTTCCAAAGGGAGATTGAGGGAATATACCTCAGTTTTACTAACATTTATTTTGTAATATGAGAGTTCGCCAAATTTCTGCAGTAGGTGGAACAATGAAGGGAGAGAATCTAGGGGCTCCGTAAGGAAGACCGTAAGGTCGTCCGCGAATAGAGCTAGTTTCTGAATGGTGTCATGGAGCTGGAGTCCCTGTATTTCAGGGCACTTCCTAATGGCTGCGCCTAGCGGTTCGATTGCCAGCACGAACAGGAGGGGGGACAGGGGACACCCCTGTCTTGTCCCGTTCGTGATCCGTATCGTGGGGGAGCAGAAACCCAAGCCTCTCACCACAGCTGTGGGGGATGAGTAAAGCGCCATGGTAGCTTTGATATAAGCATCAGGGATCCCAAATGCCATCAGGGTCTGAGTCAGATAATCCCATCTCACTCTGTCAAACGCTTTTTCAGCGTCGAGTGACAGAGTGAGCATGGGTAGGCCTAGGTCCGCTACCTCTGAATATATGTTCAGGAGACGGCGCGTATTATCAGAGCCTTGTCTATTGAGGACAAAACCTACTTGATCTAAATGTATTAGTGTCTGTAGGTGTGTGTTTAGTCTGTTGGCAAGGATCTTGGCGTAGATCTTGGCGTCAACATTTATGAGGGAGATGGGCCTATAGCTAGAGCATAGCGATGGGTCTTTGCCATCTTTGTGGATCGTAGTGATGTTAGCCTCCAGGAATTCTGGGAGGAATTCACCGCGTTGAGCCACTCTATTGAAGAGACGAAGCAGAAATGGAGAGAGTGAGGAGCTAAGGGCCTGATAGAAGGCGACAGTGAAGCCATCTGGTCCCGGGGCTTTGTGGGGTGCCAGATCAGCTATGGCCATGCTGACCTCCCTTAATGTAAACTGCTTTGCTAGTGCGGCCTTGGCATCAGCTGTCAGCATAGGTAGGTCTAGTCCCTCCAGGAACTGACGGATGTCATCTGGAGTGGCTTTAGTCGTCAGCTCAGCTGACGCGATGTTATAGAGGGAGGAGTAATATTCTGCGAAGGCTACTCCTATTGCTTTGGGGGAGTGGACCGGTCCCTTCTGAGTTGTGATAGAGGCTATCCTGCTCTGCTGTGTGCGCTTTCTGAGTTTATTGGCTAACAGCCTGTCTGCCCTATTGCCTTTGTAATAATATAGCTGCTTAAGTCTATGTAAACTGTCCTGCACTCGCAAGGTTTCTCTTCTGGCAATTTCATCTCTAATGCGGCCTATCTGTTGGGCTAATAGGGATTCGGGGCATGATATGTTAGTAGCCTCTAAAGAATAAAGCTCCCCATAGAGCTTGGCTAAGGGCTGGTATCCTGTCTTACGACGGTGAGCTAACGTCTTGATGAAATATCCTCTTAAGAATGCCTTAAGGGCTGCCCAGACCATGTCTAGGGTAGTGGAGCCTGTGTCATTGTGTGTCAGGAAGTCAGTTAATTCCCTGAGAAGTGAGGGTAGCTCTCTCTCAGTCAATAGTTGGTCAGGGAGTTTCCAAGGGGGTCTACTAGTCAAGGTCTGTAATTCAGAGAAGTCTAAATAGACCATATCATGGTCTGACCATGTGCATGGTTGGATAGTCGGATTTGTCATCTTATCAAGGGACCAGGAGTCACATATAACAAAGTCGATCCTCGAAGAGGAATTGTGTGCTTTGGAATAGTGTGTGAAATCTATAACAGTAGGGGCTAGGCACCTCCATGCATCGTATAGACAATGTTGGAACATGAGTTTTCTGAAGGCATTGGAGGTTGACAAGGTATTTCTATCTGAGTGAGTGATGAGGGGGGATCTCTTATCTCTATGTGGGTCCCACACCATGTTGAGGTCTCCCCCAATGATTAGGTGGCCTCTCTTTAGTTGGTCTATCCTGGCTAGGACCTGCCTTACAAAGGGGATCTGCTTTGTATTTGGTGCGTATACTGAGGCTAGGGTGTATTGGACGCCATTAAGTTTACAGATTAGTATGAGGAATCTACCTTCTGAATCTTTCTCAATGTGCTCTAATGTGTAGGTTAGATCTCTACTGAGTAGAATTGCCACTCCTCGTGTCTTCCATGTGTTATTAGAAGCGATTTCACAGATAGGGTAATGTCGCGTGCCCTTAATGGTATTAGTTTCTCCTGACCAATGTGTCTCCTGGAGGAACAGAATGTGGATCTTGTGTGTACGGATATAATTTTGCAAGAGTTTCCTCTTCGTAGGGGAATTGAGTCCCTGCGCATTGAGAGTAGCTATTCTGATCGGTGCCATTGCTAGGTCAGTTTAGGGATAGAGGAAGGGGTACAACCTGAGTGGAAGGTAAAGGGAATGTGGGGGCTGCTATCGAGGAGGCCGGAACGGTAGTCTGTCAAGCTGTGGTGCCTGCTATAGTCTAGAAATCGGGTGTCCTAAATATTATTCTTATGAAAGAGTAATGAAAGGTTGAGGGAGAAAAAAGTGTCAAGAATCACTTTCGCAATGAGTGTCTCTCCTGATGTCTATCAGGGGGGCACAACTATTTTTGTGGGGCGGAGAGGTGCAGAGGTCAGCCGTTACCTCCGCCAAACCCAATAACAATACTGCGTTTAGAATACAACATAAATATAACGTAACATACTTAAATAGATATACAACATGTTAAACAGTATTAGACAAGAACATATAATAAAACTATCAAACCAGAGGGGGAATGTGCTCTGTCATCTGGCCAAGTGACACCTTAATAAAAGGTAGTAGATATCTGTCAATTAGAGCTGTAGAAGTACCTGGCTTATCGTGTAGGACCTAATCAAGGAGGGGACATGATTTTCTGGTTGGGTGAACAGCCTTACAGAGATGGAAAAGTGATAGGTAGCTAAGTCTGTGTTAGTGAGCTGCTTCTGTATAAGGTCGGGGGTTGTGGTTCTAATTAACTTATATATATACTCTGGTCTTACTTCCTCTAGTAGCCATATTGTAACTTGTGTCACCTATAATCGGGTGTAAGTATATTGTCATTTAGGGGTAAGTCGAGTGTAGGCTAGCAGGGTGTAAGGGTCAGGAGGAAAGCCAGAAGATGTAGTGCGGAGTCAGCTGGTCAGATCTCTGTCAGCGTATCCTGTTGTTAAGTAGACAGAGCAAACATTTCAAAGCAATATGAGGAACATACTTAGGGAAATAACATAACTAGGGTGAGACATTACAGTTTATCCTTCATTCAATCAACAATAAACATAGGGGTAATCATGTCTGATTATATTGGGCACTATCAATGTATATATTGTGTATATTGAATGTTCTATGGTTAGATCGTTAACAGGGAGAGCAAGTACAACTTGTATTTAAACCATAGTACCCAGTGAGGTTATCAGTTCAACTACAAAACTATGGAAATGTGAAAGTACATAGTTTAAGTTAGCATGAAATCTGGATGTCTCACCCATCTTCATCTGTGGCTTTAGTTTCCTTTTAGAAAGCGTGCGTGGGAGAAGCCCACAAAAGTCTCTGGATCGATGCAAAACTGTATTAAGAAAGCTGTAAACGGATTCCCTATGTATCTTCAGCTAAGGATAAGTCCCTTGAGTCTAGGGGTCTTTTGGAAGTGGGTGTCGGCCGTTGTGGCAACGGTCTCCAGGTTGGTGCAGAGGCCCTAAGTCCGCTGTTCTCAGCAGGGCCAGGATCACGGTCTCCTACGTCTCGTGGGAGCAATTCCCATTTCAGTAAAAGTTCTCTGGCCTGTTGTGGCGTCGTTGCGAGGTATTGTTGGCTGTCTTTGGTGATGAACAGTCGAACTGGATAGCCCCATCTATATTTAAGGCCCTTATCTCTGAGAATCTTGGTATACGGATGGTAGTGTCTACGAATTTGGAGTGTGTGCGGGGAGAGGTCAGGGTAAATCTGTAGATCAGCATACTTTTCTGGTAATGACTTTTCTCTTGCAAGAACTCGGATGATCTTTTCTCGGAATGTGTAATAGTGAAGCTTGGCTATTACATCACGGGGCTTCCCCTCATCTGCAGATCTGGGTCTGACCGCTCTATGTGCTCTGTCAATTAGGGTTTCATTGCCCAGGTCAGCGCCCAGTGTTGCTTTGAACAGGTCTTGCAGGTAAGCATCTAGATCCTGTGGTTGGACAGTCTCTGGAATACCTTTAATTCGATTGTTATTGCGGCGTGACCTGTCTTCCAGGTCCGCTAGCTTTAGTTCTAGGTCTGTTATTTGACCAGCCAAGCATTGGGAGTAACTCAGAAGATTGGTATGATCCACTGCAAGGTCTTCCTGCCTGCGCTCCAGCGCATCTGTTCGCTCTCCAATGCTGCCTATATCCTTTTTAAGGTCAGCATGGGATTTGTCGAATTTTCTTGACAGGGAATCATGGTGGCTTGCTAGTAGTGTTGTGATAGAGTCCATCAGATTGTTAGGGGCACCTTCTATGGATGGTAATCTGGAAACTCTTTTTGTTAAGGTTTTGCCAGGTTGGGTGTCTGACAGGCTCCCAGTATCAGAACCATCATCCTCAGATCGTGCATGAGTCATTCTGGTCGGGTGCTGGAAATGGTCAACGACCGTTCTTTTAGGGGTGGCGTGTGGTTTTTGCTTTCTTTTATGGAGTTGAGACATTATAGGCCTGGGCTCTTAAGTGTGGCCTTAAGCTGTTTCGTTGCTGTGTGGTTGCTTTAGTGGGAATCCGTTTACTTCTAGTATGTTGGTTAGGTGATCATGGGTTGGCGGGGTCGTGGGCTGTTGCTAAGGGACTTACATGTTAATGTGTCTTAGAGCCTCTTAGTAAAAAAGAGTATGCTGCAAGTGGACAGCAGGGTCTCAGTTGCTATGGTAACATGGGATGATCTGCAGCCTTGCTTCGAAGTGTCTAATCTCTCTCCCAGGGAGTTGCCCCTGCAGGGCGATGTGGGTCAGGGTATTTGGGTCATGACCCGCAGGCAAGAGGGCCGGCGGGAAAGGGGGGAGAGAGATCAAAATCCCAAGCGCACAACAGTATCAGCGGACCTCCAGCAGGGGAAAAGGAGAGCGGGTATGACCCGTGGGTATGTAAGCCAACAGGAAAGGGAGAAGAGAGTCTTGTTATCTGATAGTAGATATTATTATATCATTAACTGTAGTAAATAACACGGGGAATATGATCCACTATTGCCTTTATTAATATACTATTTGGACTTCAGCAATTATGATGAGGTACCCCTTTAAATATGAGCTTGATTGTAGATCCTCACTTGCACAGTTTATTTCTGTAGCTTTTTTTTTTTTTTTTTTTGTGGTGCAATCCTGATAACATGGAATACTGCAGTTCAAATGCAAAAGACAGTCTTTTTTGTTTTGTATAAATCAATTGTGATGCTAGATATCACTAAAAGGAGGATATGTGTATGTTCTTGTCAATGTATTTCACAATCATCTATTGCTGTTTTAGAATCCCACATGGGGCAGATAAGCTTTGCAGCAGTCGCCTCCTCAATCTGCCTGTACTTTCTTCTCCTCAATTTATAGGAAAACTGATGAAATTATATCCTGTCAGTATCACTTAAAGCACAGTCTCTAGCAATAATTGGTAAAGTGTGAAAGCCTTAAGTTGCTGTGTTATAATATGAAGCTCAAGCCACTCTTATGTATTCTGGTGGTAGTAAGAGAAATAGCTGTCCCTGTTAGCCACTTGCAGGCCTCAAAGTCTGATGAGGGAGCACAATAAGCTTAGTACTGGGATTATTAATATTGCCAATGTACAGTGGTTATATAAAGGTCTTACCCACCATGTAGTTCTGAGGATCAGTAGTTATTGATATTCCTGGGCCAGTGCCAGTTAAATACTTTTCGGTTTTTCTCCCTGAGGTGTGGAGAAATGGCGGATGTTCGCGCCAGGATTGAAATGGCGCACCTGTGGGCTAACGGGCCTTACTTGCGGTTGTATCGTGTCACCACCGATCGCCGAGCTCAGCCAGAATCTCCGGTCAATGGTCAGCCCTGAGGATTGTGGGTTGATCCGGTAAGTCGTGGTCAGGGATGTAGGTGATCGCCGAAATATTCGGCAACTGAAGTACCTCTAGCTTCTGGTGGTCACGATGCTGGTTGTAGATAGATGGTGTCCTAGCACTCCGGAGCGGAGCCCCGACCCTCCGGAGTGAGGTTGAGCCACAAAACTAGTCCTCAGTGGTGTGAAGAGCTCACTTAGATTAGCTGCTCCGGATAGCAAAATGAAATGCGCAACACGCCAGCTCCGCTCACTAGTCAGATAAAGTTGCACGAAATCCTCAGTTAGATCTCTCTGATGTCCCAGACTGTCTTAGGAGCAGGAAATCTACTATTTATCTTGTAGATATGGGTTTTTAGCTTTGATTTTAGGTAGTTTTAGGCAAAAAAGAGAGGAGCTCTCAGGTAACACGTCCTCTCACTCTGGCAGTCAACTCCGCCCCCCCATAGATACATATTTTACATTAAAGTGAATATAAACTTTCATGAATTAGTGCCCAGTTTTTAAAAATAGTAATAAAAACTGGCGCACTTTTATTCATGAATATTTACATTGCAGTGTATTTTTACAAAAACGTATCTTTCTCTTAAGCAAAAGCCGGATCGACGGTCCCCCGCCCGCAGCACCTCTGTACTTACATCATTGCTGTGTAAGTACAGCATGAGAAGCGAGCGGGAGAGAGCGGGAGAGAGCAGAAGAGAGCGGGAGAGAGAAAAGGAAAGTATTTGTAAAAATACACTGCAATGTAAACTTTCATGGATGTAAGTGCCCCTGTTTTTAATAGTATTTTTAAAAAACTGGCACTAATTCTTGAAAGTTTACATTCACTTTAACATTATCATATATATATATATATATATATATATATATATACATACAGTATATATATATACAGGTAGCCCTCAGTTTATGCCGGGGTTAGGTTCCAGAAGGAATGGTTGTAAATCGAAACCGTTGTAAATTGAAACCCAGTTTATAATGTAAGTCAATGGGAAGTGAGGGACATAGGTTCCAGGCCCCTCTCAAAATTGTCATAAGTAACACCTAATACATTATTTTTAAAGCTTTGAAATGAAGACTTTAAATGCTAAACAGCATTATAAACCTAATAAAATAATCACACAACACAGAATATATAATTAAACTAAGCTAAATGAACAAAAACATTTGCTAAACAGCAGTATAAACCTAATAAAATAATCAAACAACACAGACTTCACTTGTATTTTTCTGCAAACAGTTCTTTCTATGCATTCCAATCTGGACTGATTTATAGACGGGAAGATCTTGTTCCTTTGAAATCTGCTCAATAGCTCAGGTTTGGTTAAACTGATTAATTTCAGCTTGCTTGGCTTTGCTGCAACACAAGCGAACAGCTCCACCTACTGGCTATTTTAATAAATGCACTGCTTCTCAATGCTTTTCAATAGTCACATGACTGGAAAAAAAAGGTTGTTATTCTGAAACGGTGTGAATTGAACCATTGTAAAACGAGGGCCACCTGTATGTATATATATATATATATATATATATATATATAGTTAAAAAACATTTCTACGGGAAGTAAGCTAGAATGTAAAATATGCGTAATGCACTTTGGGTTGTGCACTGTAGTTCTAACGCAGTGTCGGGTTAGCGCACATGAAGAATTAGTTATCTTAAGGCGCATTATGTAAATATTAAATATAAAATATTGAAAAAAATATTAATAATAATTATTAATAATGATTATAGTGACTGTAATGTATATATATATATATATATTTGCGCACATAAGCCCAACAGGTGTACACTAATTCTTCATGTGCACCAACCCGACATGAGTTATATTAAGGTGCATTATGTATTCATTAAATAATTAAATATAAAATATTGAAAAATATTAATAATTCATGTAAATAATTATTATAGAGGTACTAAAATATTCTTTAAGAATCAATAGAATATATATATTTTTTCAGCAACTATAATAATTATGAATAATTATTGTTAATATTTTTTCAAGATTTTATATTTAATATTTACATAACGTGCCTTAAGATAACTAATTCTTCATGTGCGCTAACCCAACACTGTGATAGACCTACAGCATGCAAACTGAAGCGTGTTGCGTATATTTTAAATTCCAATGTTCTTCACATAAAAAAATGTTCTTTTTATTTGTAAATATATAATTATATATAAAGTCAGGTGGGAATGGCACACACCAACCATAAACAACTCCCGGGAGCTCTGTAGATCAATAATGTAGATTCCCAGTAGTATCCAAGATTCGGCAGTAAACCTTCAGATACAAAGCAGATATACACAGGTAAAGTAGATCCAAAGCCTTAAGTGCTGATCCCTCATGTCATCACTCTGAATCTTTAACCAACTATATAGAAACATATATAAAACATGTCTCCCCTTCAGACCTTTGAATAAACACACTACACAAAGAGCTGGGTATAAAACATATGATGGTCGCATTTAATTGTAATAACAAATGTTTTTAACATTTAAACTTGGCTTCATAAGCCTTAACCTATGGTGGCGGCAAGTAGGACCCTAAGAATTAACCCCATGACCCCTTAAGGGAAGCTTATTGATTGGATAGGGGGAGGGACCTATGAGGACCCTGACCACGAGCATGAGTACAGACGCCCTGGGGATCTTCAGCCAGCAGACCTGCGGGTCGGGGCACCCGCCCATTAGCCCAACTGTCACCCTTACGGACTCTGTACTCTAACATTGTAGGGCCATGACCTCCTGCCACAAGATACAGACCTACTTAAGGCAGGGACTGACTCTTGCCGCCCCCGTAAACATAAATAGAAACATATATAGCTTTTTTTTAAATATTTGGGCTGCCAACGCTGCTTTCAGGTCGGCCAAAAATATTTGCAACCCCTCGTCTGAGAGGTGCACTCCGTCCTGTCTGTACAGGAACTTCTTGTACACAGAAAGGCAGTCGGGCCGGACCACGAACCCACCTGCACCAATACAGCTCTACCCAGCTCTCTGTTCACCTTCTTCCTAACTCTGCAGGCTGACTTGGGAGTAGGGAAGTTCCTCTAGTGCAACCTGGCCACTGTGTTGGGCCATCCTATCTTGACACCTGGGAAAGTCGTACTAATCCACCGGACGTCAGACCTCATGTTAATGAGGTCTAGCGTGGGCGCACTGCCTAAGTCATTCCCCCTCATGTGCAGCAAGATGATATTAGGTCTTCCCCATCTGCGCTGGGCATCTAACAGGAGGGATGGTAAGGCGGGCCACTTCATGCCTCTACGGCCTAACCACCTCACTAAGGCTGAGGAGACCCCAATTGCTGACTAACCATGTACGGCATGTGAATGGCCACCCAGTGGACAAAGGAATGGCCCATGATCCATATCCTGGTAGGGCCTGTGGTTGCACCTGAAAATAGACAATAGCGTTACAATTGTCCCCTGACCACGCTTGTCTTCCATCCCTTCCCAGCACACACAGACCCATAGCTGCTGTGCTTGTGGCCGCTCCTATCCGAAACGAATTAGGGGTGATCTTACATTCCCTCTAAACCTGCGCTCTAACTGCCTGATGCAGCACCGAAGCATATTGGAATCGAGATAGGTTGGACCCATCCAGATGCACGTAAAACTGAGGGGAAAGGGACGGCTGGACCCATATATACTCTCCCAAGAGTCTTACGGGACAAGCTCCTGGACTGGCTGGCAATGATAGCCAAGTACCTCTAGCGTCCTGGTCTGTTTTTGAACTTGGAATGCACAGGAGCATTGCACTTTCTGTAAGTCTAACGTGTTGCGCCTGCACCCCTGACCCTTTGCTCATCTTTGAAAGTGCAACCAACTCGCCTGGATGCAATGCCCCATAGAACACGAAGGTAAAAGCTGCCTTGAACAGCTTCACCTCATATTCGGAGGAACAAACCTCCTCCAGCGCACCCAGCAGGGTGATGAGACACGTTAGTATGACTGGTTCCCTTGAGTCAGGCTTCGCACCTTCTAACCTATCCCAGCTCTTCACTGCCTGGCGCACTGCAAAGGCAGTGGTAGCGTTCTGATACCCAAAAAGTTTGTTAAAAAACTGCCCACCGCACCCCTCTTCACTCCTTTCTGTCTCAAACACTCAAGTGCTTCAAGCAGTGTTACCTGGGACCCATGGGATACCTCACACTGCAGGGACACGCACAATTGCTTCCAATCTGCCCAGTGCTGGGTATATGTTCTCTACATCATTGGAGAAACGGAAGCACAAAATAGGTGAATGAATGGGACCCATGGCTTGCCATCTGCCAAAGAGTTCAGGAGTTGGGAGCTGTTGTGCAGAGGTGTCAGGTTCTGGGCTTAAACTTGTGTTTTGTCTGCGTGTGTCTTTCCTTTTTGGCATAATTAAACAGGTACAAGGTTTTAGGAAATAAAGGTGATGGTTTTATTTATAGGATAATTAGCAATGCAGAGATATGCAATTAGATAAGGCAATGTCTATAGGCTGTAGTATTAGGCAGGAATACAGATCTTTGTAATAACAGGCAGGATAGTTGCATATGCTGTAGATTGGAACTGTAATAACAGGCTGGAATGCAGAGCTTTGTAATAACAGGCAGGATACTTGCATATGCTGTAGACTAGAACTGTGTAATAACAGCCTGGAATGCAGAGCTTTGTAATAACAGGCAGGATACTTGCATATGCTGTAGACTGGAACTGTGTAATAACAGGCAGGAATGCAGGGCTTTGTATAACAGGCAGGATACTTGCATATGCTGTAGACTGGAACTGTGTAATAACAGGCAGAAATGCAGAGCTTTGTATAACAGGCAGGATACTTGCATATGCTGTAGACTGGTACTGTGTTATAACAGGCAGGAATGTAGAGCTTTGTAATAACAGACAGGATACTTGCATATGCTGTAGACTGGAACTGTGTAATAACAGGCAGGAATGCAGTGCTTTGTATAACAGGCAGGATACTTGCATATGCTGTAGACTGGAACTGTGTAATAACAGGCAGGAATGCAGTGCTTTGTATAACAGGCAGGATACTTGCATATGCTGTAGACTGGAACTGTGTTATAACAGGCAGGAATGCAGGGCTTTGTAATAACAGACAGGATACTTGCATATGCTGTAGACTGGAACTGTGTAATAACAGGCAGGGATGCAGGGCTTTGTATAACAGGCAGGATACTTGCATATGCTGTAGACTGGAACTGTTTAATAACAGGCAGGAATGCAGTGCTTTGTATATCAGGCAGGATATTTGCATATGCTGTAGACTGGAACTGTGTAATAACAGGCAGGAATGCAGTGCTTTGTATATCAGGCAGGATATTTGCATATGCTGTAGACTGGAACTGTGTAAAAACAAACAGGAAACTTGCATAGACTGCAAACTGGAACTCTATAGTATCAGGTAACAAGCAAGCAAAAGTACCTGAGTCAGTCTTTAGGAAATAGAGAATTAGGCAAGATCAATTGCCAGGAAATCAGTCCAAAAACGAAACACAGTGCCAAGGGAATATCCAGAAGAGTAGTCAGGAAATGAAGCAGAAATCAGGAACCAGGAAATCCAACAAATCTGTATTTCACTCAGGAAACAGGACCAAAGGGTCTTTCAGAGTATAACACTCAATGTCAAGGCCCAGAACTGAAAACAAACCTCCCAGATATAGCAGGCTGCTGATTATATGATTTGTTTCAGCTGGAAAGCAGGTGAAGCCAGAGAGCCAAAGTTGCAGCAAACAGAAAAACCCAATATTCTTAGCCTGTGATCAAGCCATCTGGTGGCAGAGAGGCAAGACAACAGGCTGGGAAAGAACAGCAACAGAAATAGAAACAGGTCCCAGGTTCAATTCCAGGCTGGGTCATGACAGACATGGCAAGCCGTAAGCTGCTGCTTGAGGTACAAGCCTCCTAAACTGCTCCCATTGGAAGCGTGATAACGCATCTGCCACTACGTTATTCACCCTCGGACATGCTTAGCTAGAAAGTTGATGTTATACCATAAGCATCTAAGCACTAAATGTCTGAGAAACCATACCACCACCGGGGAATCCGCGGACAAGTGATTAATGGCGAACGCCACACTAATGTCCGTGCAAAAAAAACAATAAAGCTATCTCTCATGCCCCACCCCCATAGTGAGATTGCCACTACGATGGGAAAGAGTTCCAGGAGTGTCAAGTTCCTGGTTAGGCCTGCTATAGCCCACTCTTCTGGCCATGCTTCAGCACTCCATGCACCTCACAGGTAGTCGCCGTACCCGAAACTTCCTGCAGCATCTGTAAACAAGTGAAGGGCCTGAATGGACTCAGGCGGCTTCCTCCAAAGGAGGACACCATTGAAGTCCTGCAGGAATACCTCCCACACTGCCAAGTCCTCCCTCATCTCCCTTGTTACCTTCACCGAATGTTAACCCTGAGTATTTCCTTTAAGGTGTTCTTCAAGCTGCCTATTAAATACCCTACCCATCGGAATCACCTTACAGGCGAAGTTGAGAAGAACCAAAACAGATTGTAGGTCTCTCAGCGGCATACGCTGTGCTGCAGCAGCGCTTTCAGCCACTCCCAGCTGCAATGACATTAACCAGTATTTCACTTTGATTAGACTGATTAAATGCAAAAGAAGATATACTTTTAATTTGGTGTATGTAGCTATTTCATAAATCATCTCAATATAAGATTAGAAAGCTGAAACAGAGATGAATTAGCAATATAGTCTTAATCAGAGATGTCAAGGTATTTGAAATATTATTAAATAATATATAGAAGTATATTTGTCTTTATTTAATAAGTCTGTGGATGTGCACATTGTTTGTAGAACAAAGGATTGTTTCTAAGAGATCTCCCACACTCAATATGCTAAATTATGCAATTGTATAAACACAAGGAACTGAAAATTAACACAGGTAAAATTCTGAATACACATCTCCAGAATGTCTCCAAAGGCTTGACACTAAGGCATTTGTTTTAATTAAAATGTAGCCACAGTTTCAGAAACCATATGTGTGATTGCTTGGGAATGTGAGATAAAATCTATTTACCCCTCCCAATGTACCTAAGAATCTAGCTCAGGTGACAAGTCGTGTGAGAGTTTCAGCATTTGCACTTAGGTACAGGGGACCCCATGTGGTGAGTAAGAGACAAAAAGTCTGGAGACTGAGTACTGAAAGGGCAGCAAAGACGTTAGGATAACAGCACATGATTTCAAAACAACTATGTTATGGGCAAGTAAAATACATTTCAGCATTATAAGAATATATATATATTTTTAATGGATATGTGACGGTCTTTTATATGATAATAAATATAAACGCATTGTATTAATAGATAATTGCTGCATGGGATATTTATATAGGAAATAAATTCAGAATTAGTATAGATTGAATAACCATTTTAATAATCCCATATTTGAAGTGCATATATATAACATAAATTTTCTATTTTTCAGATGGATCATAGAGAACACAATGCAGACAGAACTATTGGAAATATAAAAATAAGCTGTTATTTGTATATAAATGCCAGGATACTGATAAAATTATAATGCATTTTAAGCTAATAATTAGCAGTATTAAATTGCCTTAATATAATAAAATGTTAATAATATAAAACATGATGTTTCATATCAAAACGATCAGGAAATTGATCTGATGCTGCTTCACCTATAATTAATATTGGGAGAGATTAATACAAGAAATGATGGCAGTTATTACATAGTTTAAAGAAATAATAATTTCACTGTCTAAAAATGCTGTATGTATTGCTGTGTTGTACTGTCTGCTGCCACCTGGTGTTATGATGCGAAATTGCAGTCATGAGATGATTGGTTGTTGCAAAGATACATTTCCTTGACAACACACTTACCAAATAAACCAATCCATGTTCAGTTGCAAAGAACCAATCCTAGACAAGGCTCCGTGGGCATTTCCAATACTCACCAATGACTGATAATAATCAAAAAAGGGGAGGGGTGAAATCAGATGATTTAAACCCCAGCATAGAGACTGATGAAAAGGTTGTTGGCTACTCCAGAAGGAATAACTACTGTGGTTATTATTAAAGCACACACCTACTATTGGACTCCATATGCATTATCCCCAATTTTGAATTTCTGAGGTGAAATTGGATCTGTTGAGAAACATTGGAAACTGGATTGCTGTTTATTTGGTAATGTATACAAGGCTTTTGGTAAGATAAGTTATATGTATAGTCATACATAGCCTATGTATTGTTAAACTAATCCCAATCTTAAATTGTTTATCTATGCAAACACATAATAATAATTCAGAAGTGTATATTGAATTTTAAATTGGTAGTCACAGCCTATATATTGTTTAAATCTGTATCTGATTGGCTAAGTAACTCATCTGTGCAAGTTCTGATATTGTAAATTAATATTGTATTAGGATAAATTACAGTTAAATAGCAGAATATATATATATTATCCTATTGTTTATAAGCACAGTTTAGAATTGTACTGCTTGGATGTTAAAGGTTTTCAGTCCCATTGTGTTAACTAAATAAAAGGCTATTTGTAAATAAGGCTGATTTGTGAAGGTATATTTTTCTGGGTTTTGTAAAAGGGATAGCATATCTTAAATAGTTGTCAAGCGCATATAATATTATTTCATATTCCTTTTATTACAAATATATTTCAAAAATGTTCATGGATATTAACTAAATAAAAGAATTCAGATATTTATATTAATTGTATGGTTTATAGTAGATGCATGTTGATTAAGGGTTTCTATTTTTAAGTATATTGTGTTGTAACCCTGCCATAAGCTGATATATTATTTGGAGAGCACTACTTAGATTTTCATAAATATACTGACAGAGATTATCATATAAGAGTCTTAAATATATGATATCTCAGAAAGTAGTAACTGAGTATAAAGATATCCAGATAATGGAATTTAGCAGAGGTTAGTTTAGACTTGAGTTATAGGTACTTTGAGAAAGGAGGTACTCTTAGTATCTTTGTTTCTCTAGTATAAATAATAAACAAATAAAGTTAAATGAATCAGAAACTCTCATATAACTTTGGAAACAGATAAATGCACAGTCCTATGAATAAGGATCAATTGATGTAATGGGTTTTGGTAGCACAGTTCATTACATGCCAATAAACGAGCAGAGAAACCTTTCAGTTTAGACTCCAAGTTGGAGTATACTTGCGGTCTTGCTGATATGATGTTCCCGAACCAGTGTGTTGCACTTAAGGAGTCTGTGAAGAACTGAAGTGATGAGATCCTGCATTCAGAATGCATGTGAGCAGAAAGGCAAACACTGACTAAGCTGTGGCAACAGGCAGTGAGGCACAGACCGATGTCAGGCCTGGATGATGTCACAAGATCAACGTGAAACCGGAGCTGCAAGAGATTCCTCTGTGTGCTACTGCAGGAGAATCTTATTAGTCTGCAAAATTAGGTAAAAGTGGCTGCTATAGACTACAGTTGAAGTGGCTGAGAAGAGAACTTGAGAGAAGCTGAGACTGTCAGACAAAAGTGGATTCTCAAATAAGAAACTGGAATAGGAGAAATAACAATCAGTTAAGCTTGCAAATTTTCAAGCAAGTTGTGATTGTCCAGACTGCTCTTAAATAAGTTAAAGAGGTGGGTGGAGATTCCGGGTTAAATGCATAGGTGGTCATGACAGATCCTCTATGAGGATTCAGGTTTAGGTTTAGTGGGAAATTTATTATGAAGGGATGAGATAAGTCGGGTAGCATGGAGATCATTATGAGGGACCCAAGAATCTTCTTCATCACCATAACTTTGCCAGTGTACCAAGTATACCAGTCTTCTCCATCTTACATGGGAATCCAAGATACGTTCTACTTCGTATTCAGTATGGTCATCAACTACGACCGGAAGTGCAGGAGTCTTTTGCCGGGATGGATCATTATCTTTGACGTAAGGTTTCAGGAGGGACACATGGAAGGATGGGTGAATCCTGTAGGAAGATGGGAGAGAGAGTATGACAGCATTAGAATTGATGATTTTCTAAATTGGGACAGTCCAATAAACTGGTTTTTCAACTTCTTCGATGGAACATTAATTCTCACATTTTTTTTGGAAAGCCACACTAAGTTGCCTGTTTTGTAAGAGGGGCTTGGCCTATGTCTGTTATCAAAATAGAATTTTTGTTTTTGTTTAGCTTCAACCAAATGTTTCTTTAGTAGATCAAGAGTTTGTTTTATGTTAGTGGAGAAGTCGTGAGCAGCTGGGGAATTTTCCACTGTCTTTATGGTGGGAAGTGTAGTGTAAGGATTCCAGTCCTGCTTTTACCTTTTGCTTCAACTCACCTCCCTCACCTGTACTTAAGGCATCACCACGCCCCAAACAAATGCTTAGTTATTGAGTATTGTTTGCTAAGATCAGTGCTCTGTTTCTTATAAGCTAAATTCATATAAAGAGAAAATTTACTTTTACTATTTCAACTTATGGATTACAATTACCAGCTGCAGTTTGGTCTCATTAAGGACTGATAACAACTAGTTACATTTCATCCTGAAAAGTATTACTCCTGGAAGTAACAACCTATATCAACTTAACATCTCTACAGGAATTGCTACTTTGTCACCAACAAAAGGATTCTACTTACTGCCGCTACGGTATTTGTATCACTTCTATTTATTTCCTTGGAAGCCTAATCTAAGGCTAATATCAAATGTCATTATTCTCTTGAACATTTCTAAACTGACTTTGTCTCAGAAATACTCCTAACAATTGCAACGTTTGTTTCATGATAATGTTTAACCATACTTTGATTCATTTCCATACCGGACAGTAACGGACTTTCTGTGACGTAACACAGCTTCACATATCAGCGTGTCAGACAGCTTTTTACAACTCAGCGTGTCTCACTGCTCTCAATACACTCTCTAGTCTGTGTTCAATTATCCACGCTGCAAACACTATTCAGTGTGCTGTGTCTCGCATCAGGTCACGCCCCTGTCAGCACCTGCAGTTGTCTATCTCATGTCTCTCACGTTTCAGTGGTTATTACAATGAACTATATCTCTCCTATATGGGCTTGAACTATATAAATGTCAAAAGTTGTTATTAATATTATTACTTATTTTCAGTCTCATATTACTTATATGGTATAGCATCAATATATAACCATATAAAGTCTTCCTGCATTTCCTTATAAAAATCACTCTGAGTAAATACAGTCTATGCTGATATAATAGCCTGTACTCCAGTTGTGAAACATATATAATTTATTTAAACTCTGCAGTTGTGATTCAAATAAGCAAGGAACCTGATATGTAGTTGGATGATATCCATAGGTTGCATAAAATGGGGATGTTTTCATTGATGAGTTAAGAGAATTGTTGTAGGAGGCAAATTCTGCCATAGATATCCAATGAGACCAGTCTTCTTGCAGGTGTGAGATGTAACAACTGAGATATTGTTCCAATATCTGGTTCACTCTCTCAGACCATTTGTTTGGGAATGGTAAGCAGTTGAAAGTTTTGAACTGATTTTAAGGATACAACATAATTCTCTCCAAAATTTCAAGGTGAACTGTGTTCCTCTATCTGAAATGATGGAAGTCGGTAATCCATGTAATCTCACAATATGATAAAAGAAAATCTTGGCTGTTGCTACAGCATTTGGTAACTGTTTCAGAGGAATGAAGTGTGCTAATTTGGTAAAGTTAAAATGATTAGATGGAGGTAAGTCCACGATAAAATCCATAGATATCAAGGGTTATGGTGTCTCAGGTATGGGTAATGGATTTAGATAACCAAAAGTTTTGTTATGATCCAGTTTGTTTCTAGCACAAACTTGGAATGTTTGAACATATGTATGCACATCTTGAGCTAATTTTGGCCACCAGAAATATCTGCCTATTAATTCTTTTGTTTTAGTAATCCCCGGATGCCCTGATAGAGGGGAATCATGGAATCGTTGGAGAAGCTAATTTCTGATTGATGAGGGTACATATATTTGATTTTCATGGAGGTAAAGTCCAGAAGGAGTCTGTTTGAGATGGGTATATGGTATTTCAGAATCAGTCCTCAAAATAGATACTATTTCGGATTGAAGAGAGCTTGTCAGACCAATCATTTTCTCAGGAGTAATTAAGTAATGATGTTTCTCCCTTTCAGGTAATTCTTGGAAGCATTGTGACAAGGCATCGGCTTTGACATTTCTTGCACCCTGTCTGTATGTTATGATAAAATCAAACCTGTCTAAGAATAAAACCCAGCGAACCTGTCTGGAGGAGAGAGTCTTGTTTTTCTGTAAATATTCCAAATTTTTATGGTCCGTGAAGATGAAAAGGTTTCATAGTTTCTTCTAATAAACGTCGCCAAGTTTCGAGGTTGCACTTAATTGCGAGAAGCTCTTTATATCCAACAGAATAATTTATTTCTGGATAGTAATCTGGAAAAATAGGCAACAGGGTGTAAAGCTGAGGAATTCAGGCTTCGCTTTGAAAGGATTGCACCAATTCCTACAGTAGAAGCATCAACTTCGACCGAGAATTGATGACTTGGATCCAGGGCCATCTTTAACACAGGGCAAAAGGGGCAGCTGCCCAGGGCCCAGTCTATGTTGTGGGGCCCAAGAGTCCTAAAAAAAAATAATGTAAAAACAAATATTTTTTTGTTCATGCCAGACTGCTGATGTCATGTGACATGGGGGGGCACACACAGTCAGTCCTAATACTGTCACAGTCAAAAGTTATCTGCTTATATTTATTTGTGAGAAACTGTGCCTGACCATGCCGGTGTCATGTGACATGCCAAGCTAGTACCATGTGCTGTTTTAGGTATGCACTGTGCAGCACTGATTGCTAAGCCCTAACTCGGCATGCAGCCAATCCCACTGCATCAGAAAATGTCCTGCTGGGGTTGACTCACTGTAGGTGCATGCAGGAGAAAGCTGGAGTGGCAGGCACATGTGGAGTAGAACATCTGCAGCTGCAGACACTGCTCTCTTTAGTCTTGTGGCTTTGTGACTTGTCTCACACTGTGTCCCTGCAGCCTTGGACAGACAGCATCCAGTCTGCTGGTCCCCTTAGCCCTGCTCTTTCTGCTGTGGCCCTCAAATAAACTAACTGAAGTTTGTTAGGGGAACAGTGCTTTGTAGAAAGGTATCAGTGGAAAGAATAAGTGAGTGCTCACATACCCCTCCCCCATGCAGCATTGTCTTGTGCAGGGTGAGAGGGAACTTGAAACTAGCAGAGAAGTGACATGTGCTGCTGTGGCTGATGTATAATGACATGCTGATACTTCACACATTAAGGTAAGGATTTTATAGATTTTTTTTCTCTGTCTCAGATTTTACAGCTTCCCATAGTAGTTCTGCTGTTCCAGTGAGTAAACTTATATTTGTCTGCACCTCCATGCTTCCTCCTCAGTCTTTACCTTGCTTTGCTCCTGTTGGCTGCCCCATATCTCTTTAACCAGCTAACCTCACACCAGAATCACATTCAAAAACATCAGCTTGTTTGATTAGATGATCCATAGCTGATCTTGTTTTCCCCAAATGTCAGGCTTCCCCCTTATAGGTCAGAGACAGCTCAGTATACTGTACAGTGCACATATACTTTGTATTTTTAATATTGGCCCCAGTACAGATTACTAGAGCCTTTTTCCACTTTCATTGAAAATAAAAAAACACCCCATCTAAATTAATTCTGTGAGATGCCATTTAGTTGTTGTTTATTTAATGTGTGCTATTTGTTATGTCAAGTGTGGTTATATTATTATGTATGCTGTAAAGTATGTGTGTGTGTAAGAGGGAATGTGTGTGCTTGTGTGTACATGTATATGTGTATGCTCTGTAGTGTGTGGCATGTATTTGTGTATGTTCTGGAGAGTGTGTGTTTGTGTGTACATATCTATGCTCTGGAGAGTGTGTGTTTGTGTGTACATGTGTATGCTCTGGAGAGTGTGTGTGTATATGTGTATGCTCTGGAGAGTGTATGTACATGTATATGCTCTGGAGAGTGTGTGTTTGTGTGTACATGTGTATGCTCTGGAGAGTGTGTGTTTGTGTATATGTGTATGCTCTGGAGTGTGTGTGTGTATATGGGTTAGGGGAGTTTGTTATGTTAGGCATTCCATTGGTATTCATGAAAGGGGTAATTTTGCTGTACAGTGGCTGTCTAAACAATAAATATGTAGTGAATATCCCAAAACTGGTGAGATGCTTTTAGAGGGGCCCAAAATAAATTCTTGCACCGGGGCCCTGTAGACATCAGGTTCGCCACTGATTTTATGTACTATATAATATATAAATAAATTAAAAACCAATATATAAATAAATTAAAAAACAACATTTAATTAATCAATTAATTAATTAATTACCGCTAGATTTAGAGTTCTGCGGCCAAAGGGGTGCGTTAGCTACGCGTGCTTTTTCCCCCCCGCACCTTTTAAATACCGCTGGTATTTAGTGTTCACAGAAGGGCTGCGTTAGGCTCCAAAAAGGGAGCGTAGAGGATATTTACCGCCACTTCAACTCTCAATACCAGCGGTGCTTACGGACGCGGCCAGCATCAAAAACGTGTTCGTGCACGATTCCCCCATAGGAAACAATGGGGCAGTTTGAGCTGAAAAAAAACCTAACACCTGCAAAAAAGCAGCGTTCAGCTCCTAATGCAGCCCCGTTGTTTCCTATGGGGAAACACTTCCTAAGTCTGCACCTAACACCCTAACATGAACCCCGAGTCTACACACCCCCTAGCCTTACACTTATTAACCCCTAATCTGCCGCCCCCGCTATCGCTGACTCCTGCATATTATTTTTAACCCCTAATCTGCCGCTCCGTACACCGCCGCAACCTACGTTATCCCTATGTACCCCTAATCTGCTGCCCCTAACATCGCCGACCCCTATATTATATTTATTACCCCCTAATCTGCCCCCCCCACCGTCACCGTCACCTACCTACACTTATTAACCCCTAATCTGCCGACCGGACCTCACCGCTACTCTAATAAATGTATTAACCCCTAAAGCTAAATCTAACCCTAACCCTAACACCCCCCTAAGTTAAATATAATTTTTATCTAACTTGGGCCTAGATTTAGAGTTTGGCGGTAGCCGTGAAAACCAGCGTTAGAGGCTCCTAACGCTGGTTTTAGGCTACCTCAGGTATTTGGAGTCACTCAAAAAAGGGTCTAACGCTCACTTTTCAGCCGCGACTTTTTCATACCGCAGATCCCCTTACGTCAATTGCGTATCCTATCTTTCAATGGGATTTTTCTAACTCCGGTATTTAGAGTCGTGTCTGAAGTGAGCGTTAGAATTCTAACGACAAAACTCCAGCCGCAGAAAAAAGTCAGTAGTTAAGAGCTTTCTGGGCTAACGCCGGTTCATAAAGCTCTTAACTACTGTACTCTAAAGTACACTAACACCCATAAACTACCTATGTACCCCTAAACCGAGGCCCCCCACATCGCCGCCACTCAATTAAATTTTTTTAACCCCTAATCTGCCGACCGCCACCTACGTTATCCTTATGTACCCCTAATCTGCTGCCCCTAACACCGCCAATGCTTATATTATATTTATTAACCCCTAACCTGCCCCCCACAACGTCGCAGCCAGCTATCTACAATAATTAACCCCTAATCTGCCGACCGCAAAGCGCCGCTACTTAAGTTATCCTTATGTACCCCTAATCTGCTGCCCCTAACACCGCCGACCCCTATATTATATTTATTAACCCCTAATCTGCCCCCCCTCAACGTCGCCTCCACCTGCCTCCACTTATTAACCCCTAATCTGCCGAGCGGACCGCACCGCTACTATAATAAAGTTATTAACCCCTAATCTGCCTCACTAACCCTATAATAAATAGTATTAACCCCTAATCTGCCCTCCCTAACATCGCCGATACCTAACTTCAATTATTAACCCCTAATCTGCCGACCGGAGCTCACCGCTATTCTAATAAATGTATTAACCCCTAAAGCTAAGTCTAACCCTAACACTAACACCAACCTAACTTAAATATAATTTAAATCTAACGAAATTAATTAACTCTTATTAAATAAATTATTCCTATTTAAAGCCAAATACTTACCTGTAAAATAAATCCTAATATAGCTACAATACAAATTATAATTATATTATAGCTATTTTAGGATTAATATTTATTTTACAGGTAACTTTGTATTTATTTTAACCAGGTACAATAGCTATTAAATAGTTAAGAACTATTTAATAGCTAAAATAGTTAAAATAATTACAAAATTACCTGTAAAATAAATCCTAACCTAAGTTACAATTAAACCTAACACTATACTATCATTAAATTAATTAAATAAAATACCTACAATTACCTACAATTAAACCTAACACTACACTATCAATACATTAATTAAATACAATACCTACAAATAACTACAATGAAATAAACTAACTAAAGTACAAAAAATAAAAAAGAACTAAGTTACAAAAAATAAAAAAATATTTACAAACATAAGAAAAATATTACAACAATTTTAAACTAATTACACCTACTCTAAGCCCCCTAATAAAATAACAAAGACCCCCAAAATAAAAAATGCCCTACCCTATTCTAAATTACTAAAGTTCAAAGCTCTTTTACCTTACCAGCCCTGAACAGGGCCCTTTGCGGGGCATGCCCCAAGAAGTTCAGCTCTTTTGCCTGTAAAAAAAACATACAATACCCCCCCCCAACATTACAACCCACCACCCACATACCCCTAATCTAACCCAAACCCCCCTTAAATAAACCTAACACTAAGCCCCTGAAGTTCATCCTACCTTGTCTTCACCTCACCGGGTATCACCGATCGGTCCTGGCTCCAAAATCTTCATCCAACCCAAGCGGGGGCTAGACATCCATCATCCAATGGCTGAAGAAGTCCAGAAGAGGCTCCAAAGTCTTCATCCTATCCGGGAAGAAGAGTAGATCCGGACCGGCAACCATCTTCTTCCAAGCGGCATCTTCTATCTTCATCCGATGAGGACCGGCTCCATCCTGAAGACCTCCACCGCGGACCCATCTTCATCCGGCGACGTCCAACTGAAGAATGACGGTTCCTTTAAGGGATGTCATCCAAGATGGCGTCCCTCGAATTCCGATTGGCTGATAGGATTCTATCAGCCAATCGGAATTAAGGTAGGAATATTCTGATTGGCTGATGGAATCAGCCAATCAGAATCAAGTTCAATCCGATTGGCTGATCCAATCAGCCAATCAGATTGAGCTTGCGTTCTATTGGCTGATCGGAACAGCCAATAGAATGCGAGCTCAATCTGATTGGCTGATTGGATCAGCCAATCGGATTGAACTTGATTCTGATTGGCTGATTTCATCAGCCAATCAGAATATTCCTACCTTAATTCCGATTGGCTGATAGAATCCTATCAGCCAATCGGAATTCGAGGGACGCCATCTTGGATGACGTCCCTTAAAGGAACCGTCATTCTTCAGTTGGACGTCAACGGATGAAGATGGGTCCGCGGTGGAGGTCTTCAGGATGGAGCCGGTCCTCATCGGATGAAGATAGAAGATGCTGCTTGGAAGAAGATGGTTGCCGGTCCGGATCTACTCTTCTTCCCGGATAGGATGAAGACTTTGGACCCTCTTCTGGACTTCTTCAGCCATCGGATGATGGATGTCTAGCCCCCTCTTGGGTTGGATGAAGATATCGGAGCCAGGACGGATCGGTGTGATACCCGGTGAGGTGAAGACAAGGTAGGAAGATCTTCAGGGGCTTAGTGTTAGGTTTATTTAAGGGGGGTTTGGGTTAGATTAGGGGTATGTGGGTGGTGGGTTGTAATGTTGGGGGGGTATTGTATGGTTTTTTTTACAGGCAAAAGAGCTGAATTCTTTGGGGCATGCCCCGCAAAGGGCCCTGTTCAGGGCTGGTAAGGTAAAAGAGCTTTGAACTTTAGTAATTTAGAATACGGTAGGGCATTTTTTATTTTGGGGGGCTTTGTTATTTTATTAGGGGGCTTAGAGTAGGTGTAATTAGTTTAAAATTGTTGTAAGATTTTCCTTATGTTTGTAAATATTTTTTTATTTTTTGTAACTTAGTTCTTTTTTATTTTTTGTACTTTAGTTAGTTTATTTCATTGTAGTTATTTGTAGATATTTTATTTAATTAATGTATTGATAGTGTAGTGTTAGGTTTAATTTTAGGTAATTGTAGATATTTTATTTAATTAATTTAATGATAGTGTAGTGTTAGGTTTAATTGTAACTTAGGTTAGGATTTAGTTTACAGGTAATTTTGCTATTATTTTAACTAGGTAACTATTAAATAGTTATTAACTATTTAATAGCTATTGTACCTGGTTAAAATAATTACAAAGTTACCTGTAAAATAAATATTAATCCTAAAATAGCTATAATATAATTATAATTTATATTGTAGCTATATTAGGATTTATTTTACAGGTAAGTATTTAGCTTTAAATAGGAATAATTTATTTAATAAGAGTTAATTAATTTCGTTAGATTAAAATTATATTTAAGTTAGGGGGGTGTTAGTGTTAGGGTTAGACTTAGCTTTAGGGGTTAATACATTTATTAGAATAGCTGTGAGCTCCAGTCGGCAGATTAGGGGTTAATAATTGAAGTTAGGTGTCGGCGATGTTAGGGAGGGCAGATTAGGGGTTAATACTATTTATTATAGGGTTAGTGAGGCGGATTAGGGGTTAATAACTTTATTATAGTAGCGCTCAGGTCCGGTCGGCAGATTAGGGGTTAATAAGTGTAGGCAGGTGGAGGCGACGTTGAGGGGGGCAGATTAGGGGTTAATAAATATAATATAGGGGTTGGCGGTGTTAGGGGCAGCAGATTAGGGGTACATAGGGATAATGTAAGTAGCCGCGGTTTACGGAGCGGCAGATTAGGGGTTAATAATAATAATATGCAGGGGTCAGCGATAGTGGGGGCGGCAGATTAGGGGTTAATAAGTGTAAGGCTAGGGGTGTTTAGACTCGGGGTACATGTTAGAGTGTTAGGTGCAGACGTAGGAAGTGTTTCCCCATTGGAAACAATGGTGCTGCGTTAGGAGCTGAACGCGGCTTTTTTGCAGGTGTTAGGTTTTTTTTCAGCTCAAACAGCCCCATTGTTTCCTATGGGGGAATCGTGCACGAGCACGTTTTTGAGGCTGGCCGCGTCCGTAAGCAACTCTGGTATCGAGAGTTGAAGCTGCATTAAATATGCTCTACGCTCCTTTTTTGGAGCCTAATGCAGCCTTTATGTGGACTCTCAATACCAGAGTTATTTTTATGGTGCGGCCAGAAAAAAGCCGGCGTTAGCTACGCGGGTCCTTACCGACAAAACTCTAAATCTAGCCGAAAATAAATTATTTCTTATTAAATAAATTATTCCTATTTAAAGCTAAATACTTACCTGTAAAATAAACCCTAATATAGCTACAATATAAATTATAATTATATTGTAGCTATTTTAGGATTAATATTTATTTTACAGGCAACTTTGTATTTATTTTAAGCAGGTACAATAGCTATTAAATAGTTAATAACTATTTAATAGCTACCTAGTTAAAATAATTACAAAAGTACCTGTAAAATAAATCCTAACCTAAGTTACAATTAAACCTAACACTACACTATCAATAAATTAATTAAACTACCTACAATTATCTACAATTAATCCTAACACTACACTATCAATAAATAAATTAAATACAAATACCTACAAATAAATACACTAACTAAAGTACAAGAAATAAAAAAAAGATCTAAGTTACAAAAAAATAAAAAAGAACTAAGTT
Organism: Bombina bombina; assembly: GCF_027579735.1. Classification (NCBI taxonomy): domain Eukaryota; kingdom Metazoa; phylum Chordata; class Amphibia; order Anura; family Bombinatoridae; genus Bombina; species Bombina bombina. Next base: position 895,932,622 of record NC_069504.1, read on the forward strand.
ACAAAAAATAAAAAAATAATTTACAAACATTATAAAAATATTACAACAATTTTAAGCTAATTACACCTGCTCTAAGCCCCCTAATAAAATAACAAAGCCCCCAAAACAAAAAAATGCCCTACCCTATTCTAAAATACAAATAGAAAAGCTCTTTTACCTTACCAGCCCTTAAAAGGGCCTTTTGCAGGGCATGCCCCAAAGAATTCTGCTCTTTTGCCTGTAAAAAAAAACATACAATACCCCCCCAACATTACAACCCACCACCCACATACCCCTAATCTAACCCAAACCCACCTTAAATAAACCTAACACTAAGCCCCTGAAGATCTCCCTACCTTATCTTCACCACGCCGGTTATCACCGATCTGTCCAGGGGAGGCTCCGAAGTCTTCATCCAAGCCCAAGCAGGGGCTGAAGAGATCCATCATCGGGCTGAAGAGATCCATCATCGGGCTGAAGAGATCCATCATCCGGCTGAAGAGGTCCATCATCGGGCTGAAGAGATCCATCATCCGGCTGAAGAGGTCCATCATCGGGCTGAAGTCTTCTATCAAGCGGCATCTGCAATCTTCTTTCTTCCGGATCCATCTTCATCCCGCCGACGCGGAACATCCATCCTGGATGGCGTCCCTCGAATTCCGATTGGCTGATAGGATTCTATCAGCCAATCGGAATTAAGGTAGGACAATTCTTATTGGCTGATGAAATCAGCCAATCAGATTGAGCTTGCATTCTATTGGCTGTTCCGATCAGCCAATAGAATGTGAGCTCAATCTGATTGGCTGATTGGATCAGCCAATCGGATTGAACTTGAATTTCGTCGGCCTGGATGGATGTTCCGCGTCGGCGGGATGAAGATGGATCCGGAAGAAAGAAGCTTGAAGATGCCGCTTGATAGAAGACTTCAGCCCGATGATGGACCTCTTCAGCCGGATGATGGATCTCTTCAGCTGGATGATGGATCTCTTCAGCCCGATGATGGACCTCTTCAGCCGGATGATGGATCTCTTCAGCCCGATGATAGACCTCTTCAGCCAGATGATGGATCTCTTCAGCCCGATGATGGATCTCTTCAGCCCCCGTTTGGGCTTGGATGAAGACTTCGGAGCCTCCTCTGGACAGATCGGTGATACCCAGCATGGTGAAGATAAGGTAGGGAGATCTTCAGGGTCTAAGTGTTAGGTTTATTTAAGGGGGGTTTGGGTTAGATTAGGGGTATGTGGGTGGTGGTTGTAATGTTGGGGGGGTATTGTATGTTTCTTTTTACAGCCAAAAGTGCAGAATTCTTTGGGGAATGCCCCGCAAAAGGCCCTTTTAAGGGCTGGTAAGGTAAAATAGCTTTTCTGTATTTTAGAATAGGGTAGGGCATTTTTTTATTTTGGGGGGCTTTGTTATTTTATTAGGGGGCTTAGAGTAGGTGTAATTAGCTTAAAATAGTTGTAATATTTTTCTGTTTGTAAATTATTTTTTTATTTTTTGTAACTTAGTTCTTTTTTTATTTTTTGCACTTTAGTTAGTTTATTTAATTGCATTTATTTGTAGGTATTTGTATTTAATTTATTTATTGATAGTGTAGTGTTAGGTTTAATTGTAGATAATTGTAGCAGGTTTAATTGTAACTTAGGTTAGGATTTATTTTACAGGTAATTTTGTAATTATTTTAACTAGGTAGCTATTAAATAGTTATTAACTATTTAATAGCTATTGTACCTGGCTAAAATAAATACAAAGTTGCCTGTAAAATAAATATTAATCCTAAAATAGCTACAATATAATTATAATTTATATTGTAGCTATATTAGGGTTTATTTTACAGGTAAGTATTTAGCTTTAAATAGGAATAATTTATTTAATAAGAAATAATTTATTTAGTTAGATAAAAATTATATTTAACTTAGGGGGATGTTAGGGTTAGGGTTAGACTTAGCTTTAGGGGTTAATACATTTATTATAGTAGCAGTGAGGTCCAGTCAGCAGATTAGGAGTTAATAATTGTAGGTAGGTGGCGGCGACGTTGGGGGGTGGCAGATTAGGGGTTAATAAATATAATATAGGGGTTGGCGGTGTTAGGGGCAGCAGATTAGGGGTACATAGGGATAACGTAGGTTGCGGCGGTGTGCGGTCGGCAGATTAGGGGTTAAAAAAAATTAATAGAGTGGCGGTGATGTGGGGGGCCTCGGTTTAGGGGTGCATAGGTAGTTTATGGGTGTTAGTGTACTTTAGAGCACAGTAGTTTAGAGCTTTATGAACTGGCGTTAGCCCAGAAAGCTCTTAACCCCTGGCTTTTCTCTGCGGCTGGAGTCTTGTCGTTAGATTTCTAACGCTCACTTCAGCCAAGACTCTAAATACCAGTGTTAGAAAGATCCCATTGAAAAGATAGTATACGCAATTGGCGTAAGGGGATATGCGGTATGGAAAAGTCACGGCTGCAAAGTGAGCATTAGACCCTTTTCTGACTGACTCTAAATACCAGCGGGTGGCCAAAACCAGCGTTAGGAGCCCCTAACGCTGGTTTTGACGGCTAACGCAGAACTCTAAATCTAGCGGTTAGTAAATAAATATATTAAATGAAACCACAGTAGACAAATTTATATATTTATTTACTTATTAGTACTGCTTAGGTCCAGTTTCACATATTGCAATTTATTTCATTTTTTTTTTTAAATGATTAGCCCAGCAGTGGATGATTCACTGCTGGGCTAATCATTTTTTTTTTAAAAAATTGATTTAGTTGTTTTTTGGGATATTGGGGTGGAGAGCGAAATTGCATGGTGGGGGGACAAGAAAATGTTTGCTCAGGGTCCAGTCAATATTTAAAACGGGCTGCCTGGATCAGGCAAGCGTAGGATAGGAGCAAAACTCTTCTTTAAGTGATCAAAGGCCTTCTGTGATTCTGGTGTCCATAAAATCTCACTGAACACATAAAACATGTAAGATGGGTCTTAGCTAGACTCAGGGATCATAGATTATATGCCAAAATGGAAAAATGCAATTTTCATGTGAAAACAATAAAATTCCTTGGTTACATCATCTCACCTGAGGGCATTAAAATGGATCCATAATTTCTGTTTACCTGTTAGTTTGGTGAAATCCCAAAAATCTCTGTAGAGATTTCACTGTAGTGGGTTGTGGCCAATTTGTAATAGCTGAAACCTTTTCAGTATCCATTTTAATGCGCTCAGGTGAGATGATGTAACCAAGGAATTTTATTGTTTTCACATGAAAATGGAATTTTTCCATTTTGGCGTATAATCTATGATCCCTGAGTCTAGCTAAGACCCATCTTACATGTTTTATGTGTTCAGTGAGATTTTTGGAATAAATCAGAATGTCGTCCAAGTAAATCACTACACAGATGTCCATTAAATCTTTGAAAATATAATTTATAAAGAACTGAAAAGTTGCTGGGGCGTTGCATAATCCGAAAGGCATTACATCATACTGGAAAAGACTGTAGCAGGTTTTGAAAGCAGTTTTCCACTCATCCCCACTCTTTATCCTGATTCAATTATATGCTCCCTTTAAATCTAGTTTTGTAAATATGTTGGCATCATTTAATCTATCTAAGAGTTTAGGGATTAGGGAAAGTGGATAACGGTTTTTAGTTATAGAATTCAAAAGTTCTATAATCAGTTATTGGTCTAAGAGTCCCATCTTTGTTTGTGACAAAAAAAATACCTGCCGCTGCTGCTGATGTTGACGGAGTAATAAACCCCTTTCTTAGATTTTCATCTAAGTATTCTCGAAGGTGTTGTAATTCTTTTTGTGACAAAGGAAATATTCGTCCAAATGGAATTATGGCTTCTGGTTTTTTGTCTATAGGACAATAATAGGGCCTATGTGGCGGCATATTTATGGCCTCTTTCAGGTCGAAAACATCTGAAAAATCTTGGTATTCAGTAGGGATTGAGGGCTCAAGATGTTTTATTTCAACATATGGATAACAAGTTGATTGACAATAGAAGGAATTAAATTCTATATTATTGTGAGTCTAATTTATTGTGGGGTTGCGTTTTTTAACCAGGGGTGTCCTAGAACTGGGATGTAGACAGCAAGGAATAATGTTAAAGGTTATATATTCTTTATGACTATGTGATGTGGAAACGAGTAGAGGTATTGTGTGGTGTGTGATAGGATTTTTTTTAAAAATAAGAACCGTCAATAACCTTCACAAAGACGGGATTTTTCTTAAGCACATAAGGTATTTTATTTGTTGATACAAGTGTAGCATCTATAAACGTTCTAAAAGCTCCAGAGTCAATCATAGCCTTGCTCTGCAGAAGTTGTTGATCCCACTGTAAAGACAATGTGAGGGATAAATAAGATGATTGTTTAGTAGTAGAAACAGATTGTATGTGTAATGTCTTACCCTTTCTTTGATGGTTTAAGGTAGGGCAGGAGGAAACCACATATTCCTTGCTTGTACAATACATGCAAAGATTTGCCATACGACGCCTTAACTTCTCCTCCTGGGAAAGGGGTCCTTTTATGGTTCCAATTTCCATTGGTATTGGCGTCCTAGGTGTTTTCTCATAATGTGGAGCAAATTCCAGATGAGATCTTTCCGCCCTTCTTTCCCTAAGCCTGCGATCCATGGTCATGCATTTTTTTATTAGAGATTTGAGTGATTTGGGCCTGTCTATACATGAGAGATTCTCCAAGAGGCCAAATCTGAAATGTTTTTTTATCTTAACAGAGTTCCATTGTTAATCTGTAGCCCATAGTTGAAAATCTGCAACATGATCCTCCACTGGTCTTTTTCCCTGTCTTAGGGACCTTAAGTTATTTTCTGCAGTATGTTGTTTGTTTGTGTCCTCATAGAGGACTGCCATAGCTGTGAAGAAATTATCAAGTGAGTCTAACATGGGATCATCTGTTTCAAAGAAGCGATCAGTCCATGATCTGGGTTCCCCAGTTAAATAAGAGATTGTGGCGCATACTTTAATTCTTTCAGTATGATATTTTTTGGTTTCAATGAAAAAAGTAAAAGACATGCATTTCTAAATTCTCTAAAATGAGAGCGTACACCAGAGAAAAGGGGTTGGATGATTGATATGTGGTTCTGGGTGTTCAGGAGTTTTTGACATTAAATAGTCATTAAATAATCTCTTTAATGTGTTAGTTTTATTTTGTACTTCAGTTAACCCTTGAGCGAAAAAGTCCACCTTTTGGTTAAGGGTGGAAATGCGATTTGCAACTTCATTAGGATCCATAGTTTACTAAATCACACATTTTTCTTTGTGGCTTGAATATTCTGCAATGACATTAATCAGTATTTTATTTTGGTTAGACTGATTAAATGCAAAAGAAGATATACCTGTAATTTGGTGTATGTAGCTATTTCATAAATCAGCACAATATAAGATTAGAAAGCTGAAATAGAGATGAATTAGCAATATAGTTCTCATCAGAGATTATCATATAAGATTCTTAAATATATGATATCTCAGAAAGTAGTAACTGAGTATAAAGATATCCAGAGAATGGAATTTAGCAAAGGTTAGTTTAGACTTGAGTTATAGGTACTTTGAGAAAGGAGGTACTGTTAGTGTCAGCCGCTCTGGAATCAATCCGGGATGTAACCCAACTGCTAGCGTGAATTGAAAGCACACGCTAGCACACTGAGAAATATCCAGGACGTGACCCACTCAGGAAGCAGATTAGAAGATAACAAAAATGAATATTGTTCCAGAATGCAGGAAAGCCACAAAGGATAAAACGTCCCTTTAAGTAGTACAAAGAACAAAAAGGAAATGCTCTTACTTGAAGCTTCTGAAAAAGGTCCTCTTTAGCAGGCTTGTAAAACAAAGGAAAAGTTCTCTTTTGCAGCTTGTAAAAGTAAAAGTTCCTTTTAAGCAGGTGTATAACAAACAGAAAGGTAAAGTTCTCTTTTGCAGCTTGTAAAAGTAAATGTCCCTTTTAAGCAGGTGTATAACAAACAGAAAGGCAAAGTTCTCTTTTGCAGCTTGTAAAAGTAAATGTCCCCTTTTTAACAGGTTTAGAACAAACAGAATAGCACAGTTTCTTGTACAGCTTGTAAAAGTATAATGTCCCTTTAAGCAGGTTTATAACAAACAGAAAGGCAAAGTTCTCTTTTGCAGCTTGTAAAAGTAAATGTCCCTTTTAAGCAGGTGTATAACAAACAGAAAGGCAAAGTTCTCTTTTGCAGCTTGTAAAAGTAAAATGTCCCTTTAAGCAGGTTTTGTTTATCAAAGAAAAGGTTTAAAGGTAAAGGCAAAAGCAAGGTCAGGCAGGCAGAAGTCGGCATCCAAATATCAGCAAAAGGTATAGGCAAAAGACAAGGTCAGGCAAGCAGAAGTCGGCATCCAAGTATCAGCAAAAGGGTAAAAGCTACAGGCAAGGTCAGGCAGGCAGAAGTCAATATCCAAATATCAGCAAGTAGGGATTAGGCAAGAGGCTTGGTCAGGCAGGCAGAAGTCGGTACACAAAAGAACAAAATTGATATGGTACTCACAATCCAGGGAAACAAACAAACGGGCCCAGATTCAGATCTCCCGCCGTGATTTAAAGGGCAGGAGCGTAACCGTCATCAGAGGGGTGTGAGAGAAAGCGTCATGTTGCTAAGCAACATGACGTCAGACACACAGAGAAGTTCCGGGAGCCGCAGCGATACGGCGATGAACGGAAGCAATCATGACAGCACCCCCTCCTCAAGGACCCCTCCGGGGGACAGGACCAGGTCTATCAGGATGAGTCTTGTGGAAGGTCTTGACCAAAATAGGAGCATTTACTTGATGAGCAGGTTCCCAAGAACGTTCCGTGACTGGATAACCCTTCCAATGAATGAGATAATACAATTTCTTGCCCCGCCACTTGGAATCTAGAATATGGCTGATCTCAAACTCAGGATGTCCATGCACCAATAACGGTGGAGGTTTAGAAAAAGGCTTAGAATACCTGTTAATCATCACAGGTTTTAAAAGAGAAACATGGAATACCGGATGGACTTTGAGAGACTTGGGTAAAGCTACCCGATAAGCAGTGGAACATACCTGACCCAGTATTCGGAAAGGACCCACATATCGTGGTCCCAATTTGTTAGAAGGTTGTTTCAGGCGAAGAAATCGAGAGGAAATCCAAACTTTATCACCAGGGCGATATTTGGGAGCCTTCTTCCGTCGAAGATCCGAAAAGAACTTGTAACGTCTAGAAGTTACAGAAAGAATACGATGTATCTTCTGCCAATGTCGAGTTAATCTTCGGGCTGTAAGATCAGAAGCAGGATTCACTGTGGAGGAAGTATGCAAAGGGAATGTCCTAGGCTGATATCCGTAAGCTGCATGAAAAGGAGAAGTCTGAAGGGAGGAATTGTACCGGGCATTATGAGCCAATTCAGCCAAAGGAAGGTAAGAAGTCCAGTTAGAGTGATAATGATCCACATAATGTCTAAGATAAGTTTCAAGACACTGGTTTACTCTTTCAGTCTGACCATTCGATTGTGGGTGGTGAGAAGTAGAGAGAGAAATAGTAGTACCAAAATGTTTACAAAGTGACCTCCAAAATCGAGAAACGAATTGTACCCCTCTATCTGAAACAATATCTAGAGGAAATCCATGGATTCTTACAATATGTAGAATAAAAAGTTCAGAGAGTCTTTTGGCAGATGGTAATCCTGGCAAGGGTACAAAATGAGCCGTCTTAGTGAACCTGTCGACCACCACCCAGATAGTATTGTTCCCAGTGGACAAGGGAAGATCGGTAATAAAGTCCATGGATACATGAGTCCAAGGCTGGTGAGGTATAGGCAATGGTTGGAGTAATCCTGAAGGAAGTTGGCGTGGAGTTTTGTTCATGGCACATTGTGTGCATACTGAGACGTAATCCTTCACATCTTGAGAGAGTGTAGGCCACCAGACATGTTGTTTGAGGTTTCGAGTGGTAATACTGATGCCAGGATGTCCAGAAAGGGGACTATCATGAGCCCAAAATAAAATCTTGGAACGAAGGCGTTCAGGAACAAAGAGTAAACCATCGGGAGGTTTACAGGACAAAGGAAGATGCTCTTGAGCGGACTGTAATTCTTGTAACCAAGAAGTTGTTAACTGGGCAATGACTTCATGAGGTTGGAGAATGGTACCAGACTCAGGAACTGGGGTATCTTGAAATTGTCTGGAAAGTGCGTCTGCTTTAATATTTTTTGAACCAGGTATGTAAGACAAATTATAGTGAAACCGAGAGAAGAATAATGACCAGCGTGCTTGCCTGGAATTTAATCGTTTGGCTGTTTGAAGATACAGAAGGTTCTTATGATCAGTAAGTATAGTAAATGGCAAAGAAGTACCTTCCAGCCAATGTCTCCATTCATCCAATGCCATTTTGATGGCAAGCAACTCTTTATTCCCTACGTCATAGTTAAATTCGGAAGGAGTGAATTTTTTAGAGAAAAAAGCAACAGGATGAATCCTTCCAGTCTCTGGTATTCGTTGAGACAGAACAGCTCCAGCAGCAACAGAGGAAGCATCCACCTCCAGAATAAATTGAAACTCAGGATTTGGATGACGAAGGATAGGAGCTGAGGAAAAAGCTTCTTTGAGAGATTCAAAAGCTTCTATAGCCTCAGACGGCCATACCTTACAGTTTTGTCCTTTTCTTGTGAGAGAAGTAAGAGGAGAAGTAATAGTAGCAAAATTCTTGATGAACTTTCTGTAATAATTGGCGAAGCCTAGGAAACGTTGTAAAGCCTTCAAAGAATCAGGTCTAGGCCAATCCAAAATGGCAGAAAGTTTAGTAGGGTCCATTTCGAATCCAGATGCCGATATTACATAACCCAGAAAGGGTATGGACCTTTGATGGAAAGAACATTTCTCCAGTTTAGCAAACAGATGGAATTCTCTTAGACGTTGAAGTACTTTCTTGACGTGGTGCACATGATCTTGGTGGTTCTGAGAAAAAATTAAGATGTCGTCCAGGTATATGATAACAAAAATATTCAAAAAATCACGAAAGATCTCGTTTACAAAATGCTGGAAAACCGCCGGAGCATTGCATAGCCCGAAGGGCATGACCAAATATTCATAATGCCCAAATCGAGTGTTAAAGGCAGTCTTCCACTCATCTCCTTTGCGTATACGGATCAAGTTGTATGCACCACGTAGGTCGAGTTTGGTTAAAATGGTGGCTCCCTGAAGATAAGTAAAAAGTTCAGGAATAAGGGGCAGAGGATAACTGTTCTTGATGGTAATCTGATTCAATCCACGATAATCAATACAGGGTCTTAATCCGCCATCCTTTTTTCCCACAAAAAAGAAACCAGCCCCTACAGGGGAAGAGGAGGGTCGAATAAATCCTCTAGCCAGATTGTCTTTTATATATTCTTCCAGAGCCATGTTTTCTGGTTTAGAAAGTGGATATGTCTTGCCTCGAGGATAGGCAGCCCCAGGAAGGAGATCAATGGGACAATCAAAAGGGCGATGAGGAGGAAGACGTTCAGCTTCTTTTTTGGAGAAGACATCCACAAAGTCATGGTAATGCATAGGTAAGGAATCCAGAGTTTCAACTGTGAGAGCAATAGTGAGTGGTAACTTAGTAATCTTTTGAAGACATTTAGTCTGGCATGTAGATCCCCAGGAAGTGAGTTCACCGAAAGTCCAAGAAAAAATGGGATTGTGAATCTGGAGCCAGGGTAATCCCAAGATAATGGGAAATTGCGGAGTGGGAATGACATCGAAACAAATTGTCTCAGAATGAAGTATTCCTACGGTGAGGAGTAAGGGTTGAGTAGAAAACTGAATGTATCCAGAACCCAAAGGATCTCCACTGACCGTAGAGACTGAAATGGAATACTCCTTCTTTAGTAAGGGTATAGAATGAGTAGAAACAAATGTAGAGTCAATGAACACACCTCCAGCACCAGAATCAATTAGAGCTTGGGTATAGATCTTCTTATGTCCAATTAGAAGAGTTACTGGAACAAAGAGTTTCTTGTATAGGGAATGACCACTATTTTGGCTTAACTCAGTTCCCTGGACTAGAGTTAAGCCCTGGCTTTTACTGGCCTAGTAGGACAATCCCTTAATAAATGTCCTTTAAGGCCACAGTACAGACATAAGCCAAGAGTCCGTCTTCTCAAGCGTTCAGTCTCAGTTAATTTTATACTTCCTACTTCCATGGGTTCAGCCTGATCAGTAGTAGGAGAGGCTGGAGTGACTGGATTAGAAAAACGAGGAGCTAAACGAAAAGGAGTTCGAGTTGAAGTCCTCTGTGTTCTATCCTTTTCTTGTTGGCGTTCTCGAAACCTGGCGTCGAGACTGATACAGAGATTTATTAAGGCTTCTAAGGACTCTGGAAGTTCACGATACACCAATTCATCCTTGAGACGCTCAGAAAGTCCTTTACGGAAAGCGGCTCTGAGTGCTCCCTGATTCCAAGTGGTTTCAGAGGCAAGGGTGCGGAACTCAATTGCATATTGAGAGACTGATTGATTTCCTTGACGTAAATCCAGGAGAGTAGCTTCAGCAGCGGATGACCTTCCAGGTTTATCGAATACGTTTGAGAATGTAGATAGAAATGTATCAACATCCAACAGTATAGGATCATTCTTTTCTAGCAAAGGTGACACCCAAGCCAAGGCTTTTCCTTTCATTAAGGAAATAAGAAACGTGATTCTAGAAGAGGCAGTAGCAAAGAGAGTAGGGCTATTTCGGAAATGAAGACGGCATTGATTCAGAAAGCCTCTACATTCTTCAGGATTCCCATCATATTTATCCGGAAGAGGTATCCTGGGACTTAGTTGTACCTGAGACTGATTGTTAGGAATCGGAGGAGGTAATGCCTCAATCGGATTTGGATTGGGATTAGGATTGGGAGGTGCGGTAGCAACCAAATTTTGTAATAGAGCAGTAATTTGATCAAGTTTAGTGTCCAGAGACTGCAAGTGAGTGGCATGAGAACCCAAGAGCTTTCCCTGGTGAGCCACGGCCATAGATAATTCAGTGGGGTCCATTTTTATGGCCCGTTTGTAATGTCAGCCGCTCTGGAATCAATCCGGGATGTAACCCAACTGCTAGCGTGAATTGAAAGCACACGCTAGCACACTGAGAAATATCCAGGACGTGACCCACTCAGGAAGCAGATTAGAAGATAACAAAAATGAATATTGTTCCAGAATGCAGGAAAGCCACAAAGGATAAAACGTCCCTTTAAGTAGTACAAAGAACAAAAAGGAAATGCTCTTACTTGAAGCTTCTGAAAAAGGTCCTCTTTAGCAGGCTTGTAAAACAAAGGAAAAGTTCTCTTTTGCAGCTTGTAAAAGTAAAAGTTCCTTTTAAGCAGGTGTATAACAAACAGAAAGGTAAAGTTCTCTTTTGCAGCTTGTAAAAGTAAATGTCCCTTTTAAGCAGGTGTATAACAAACAGAAAGGCAAAGTTCTCTTTTGCAGCTTGTAAAAGTAAATGTCCCCTTTTTAACAGGTTTAGAACAAACAGAATAGCACAGTTTCTTGTACAGCTTGTAAAAGTATAATGTCCCTTTAAGCAGGTTTATAACAAACAGAAAGGCAAAGTTCTCTTTTGCAGCTTGTAAAAGTAAATGTCCCTTTTAAGCAGGTGTATAACAAACAGAAAGGCAAAGTTCTCTTTTGCAGCTTGTAAAAGTAAAATGTCCCTTTAAGCAGGTTTTGTTTATCAAAGAAAAGGTTTAAAGGTAAAGGCAAAAGCAAGGTCAGGCAGGCAGAAGTCGGCATCCAAATATCAGCAAAAGGTATAGGCAAAAGACAAGGTCAGGCAAGCAGAAGTCGGCATCCAAGTATCAGCAAAAGGGTAAAAGCTACAGGCAAGGTCAGGCAGGCAGAAGTCAATATCCAAATATCAGCAAGTAGGGATTAGGCAAGAGGCTTGGTCAGGCAGGCAGAAGTCGGTACACAAAAGAACAAAATTGATATGGTACTCACAATCCAGGGAAACAAACAAACGGGCCCAGATTCAGATCTCCCGCCGTGATTTAAAGGGCAGGAGCGTAACCGTCATCAGAGGGGTGTGAGAGAAAGCGTCATGTTGCTAAGCAACATGACGTCAGACACACAGAGAAGTTCCGGGAGCCGCGGCGATACGGCGATGAACGGAAGCAATCATGACAGTTAGGATCTTTGTTTCTCTAGTATAAGTAATAAACAAATAACGTTAAATGAATCAGAAACTCTCATATAACCTTGGAAACAGATAAATGCACAGTCCTATGAATAAGGATCAATTGGGGGGACTGACTTCCGTTTGGGGTGGTGCTTTGTCACAGCATGCTCCAGGGAAAGCTTTTGAGATCGTTACCCCAGCTCCTTGCCACATAGCCCAAGGTATCCTGGTGGTTCCAGATAGTGGCATCAGATAAGATGTATTGCTCCTGGAGCTTGAAGTCTATAGGGTCGTGTTGGCCGACAGTCTCACTGTACACAATACTGGAGACATCCAGTGCAAAATGGAATAAGCCAAAGCAAGGTTATTAAGGGATTAAATTTCTTACCTGAATCCATACAAGATATACCAACCCAGCAACTTAATAATACATACATTCAATAAAGACACAACACTCAGGGTAGGGAAGAAAAAAACAACCTCCCCCAACGGGGGGGAGGGGTTGCTTTATTAACAGAATGAAATAATTAAATAACAACTGCTACTAGCTGGCAAGATACCCTGTCCTAACAACCCACTAAGGGGTGTGGCCGCCCTGGGAATGAGGACGCCCTCATTCCACCTACTTGTTCACTCAAGGAAGATCGCCCAGCGAGCCGACCAATCCCTAGCCTCTCGGCGACTAGGGTCCTCAACGCTCACTGTCCCTTCCTTCTATCCTTGTCCTATTAATTATCCTTGTTGCCACACCCCTTTCCGCCCTGAGAAAGCATGACGCCATGCAAACTCCCAACTACCTACTGGGTTGCGGGGTCTCCAAACTGGATAGACATCGGTCCCCCAGTCAAAAGACTGTTAGTCCTGACGGGAGACCCCATACTACTATTACCGCCCATGGGCTTACAAAGGTCCACATGACTATGCAGCCCCCTGCCAAGGGAAAACTAAGCCAGCTTAAATCACGAACCACCGTCCATCTGCATCAGCGCCTGCAAAGGAATGACATAAACCACAGGGAGGGCTGGGAGGGAAGACAAGAAGCAGGTTAGTGATTTACTTTCTGTTTTACTTTCCTTTAATCACTTCTGAATCTCCTCCCCTTATTCTCTCACTGTCAGCAAACTACACTCCCATTTTAACCCTTTCCACTCTTTCCTTCCTTCAGCATAAATTCCCCCTTAATTTGTTCCGTCCCTAAATAGGTCCTACACTTTCTAAGGGGATAAATTTCTTACCTGAATCCATACAAGATATACCAACCCAGCAACTTAATAATACATACATTCAATAAAGACACAACACTCAGGGTTGGGAAGAAAGAAACAACCTCCCCCAATGGGGGGAGGGGTTGCTTTATTAACAGAATTAAATAATTAAATAACAACTGCTACTAGCTGGCAAGATACCCTATCCTAACAACCCACTAAGGGGTGAGGCCGCCCTGGGAATGAGGACGCCCTCATTCCGCCTACTTGTTCGCTCAAGGAAGATCGCCCAGCGAGCCGACCAATCCCTAGCCCCTCGGCGACTAGGGTCCTCAACGCTCACTGTCCCTTCCTTCTATCCTTGTCCTACTAATTATCCTTGTTGCCACACCCCTCTCCGCCACCCCAAAAGAGGACACGGTACTCTTGCCCCCACTAACACAAACAGGAAGCCAGGACCTGCCTGATGTTCTCCAAAAACAAGTCTGTACCCTTATCTGACAGGTGTACCTGATCCCTTATAAACAAACCCACATCATCAATCTTGATGTTCTCATGTGCCACCACTTTACCTCCTGTTGCCAATACAACCCTACTTACATCCCTATTAAGTTTCCGCTTCACTCGGAAACCCGCCTTCCTGGTAACCATGTGTCTCTAAACATTTCGTGAAACAATCTTTGACCAAATAATGGTTACGCCCTGAAACTGAGCCTGCAACCATTTAATGTCTGACACCATAATGTCTGATAAATCTCCCATAGGCATTGTCCCTACATTGTTTCCACCTAAATGTAGAAGAATGACGTGAGGCTTGCCCCATCTCCTCCTAGCCTCTGCCACTTGTTCAGGTAAATGCTTCCACATCATTCCTCTCCTGCCTAACCACCTAATTGACAATTTCGTGGATGGCAGTCCCAACTGCTGTCCTCCCGTCTGTGACGCAGCCCGAATAGCCGCCCAATGGATATAGGAATGCCCGACAATCCATATCCGCCTGCAAGCTGCAACTTGACCTGAAAAGACATTAACAACCATAAGGTCCTGGCTTCCCCAACACCCAACCCTACCACAACATTTCAAAAACACGAAGTAACTCTAACTCTAAACTAACACTGATCAAGTGGCCTGATATACTTCTTGTATTGTGCTGACAACCATCTCCCCAATGCCTTTATCTGCGTTTCAGATTGCCCTGCCATAGCAGCGTCCGGGGCCAAACCTATTCAAAACGAATGCGGTGCCACGACTGCCGGGTTCCACCCCAATCTACTCACTACCCTTTTCAAAACTGCCCTATACTGAAATTGCGATAAGTAAGAACCATCCTCATGTACCAAAAAAGGCCCACTCACATTGGGCCGAACTGCCATGAATCTGTTGCATAGATGTACCGGACAAATAGACGGCTCCACCTGCGACAGCAAGTTGAGCCATCTACCTTTCCCTGCCTGATCTGTCTTAGATCTAGCAACCAAAACCAACACTGCCCCATCCTCTAACCTAACATGCTCCCTCAACAGTCCTGCACCCTGTAAACTTCTGGATCTGGACACTAGCTCGCTTATCCTGAGAGCCACAAAGTAAGCTAAAGAGAATGCTACTGCAAACAAATACACCTCAAATTTGGAATCACAAACTTCATCTAGTTGCCCTATTTTTTTTTTATTTTTTTTATAAATTCTTTTATTGAGGTTTCAAAAGGCAAATTACAAAATGGAAAAAAGAAAAGCAGTGTACACAATTAGTCATTGCAGAGAATGTCAAGTGCAATACAGCGTTAAGTGCATACAGACAATCGAGAGAGGACAAGCGTCAATGAACAACTGTAGTTTGTAAAGAAAATTTGCCAGTTTAAACATAAACCTTCTAATGAACTTTAAGGGCCTCTTTTGGGCCTCAAACATAAACAAAATAAGACAGCTAATGAAGGTTGGTATGGGGTAATAGGGACCACATATGGGCCACAAAACAAACCTCTTTTTCTATATCAATTATAGGGTTGGGTATGAATCTATGGGTGTATCACTTCTAGTGAAATATGTTATATAGGTGGTTACTGCAGTAAGGTATGCGAGAATGCACCGTTGAATAGTGTAACTTAGCAAGTGGTATAAATAGAGATTATGGTAGGAGTGATATAAATAGTAATTATATCAATTATAGGATTGGGTGCGAATCTGTGGGTGTATTTCTTCTAGCAAGATACGTTACATAGGTGGTTATTGTTAGATATGCGAGAGTGCACCACTGAATAGTATAACTCAACAAGTGGTATAAATGAATATTATGATAGAAGTGATATAAATAGTATGGTAAAATATGTGGGAACAAATAGGTAGGTTACGGCATAAGCAAGATAAGCCGTGTAGTTAACCCTCCCACCTTAGGAGGCGTGGTATGGGGGGGGGGGAGAGGGAGGAGGTGGTAAATTAACTAATGGACTTATTGACACTTAGGCACTGCTTCAAACAAATATATACTGATTTGGAACATAAGTATGTCTCTTATGTGCAACCTGGATTCTGGTCTATAGGAGAGGAGAACATATAAACTGACATGCAATAATATGGGTCTCAAAGTCTGGGGATCTGAGCAGTATTCTAAACAAGGGCCAGCCTCATATTGTGTATGAAAGCCTAACAGCTTCTAAAATATGAATAGGGATTCTAGGAGGAAATGAAGATTGCCAATGGGCAAGGGCCCTTTGCCCATCGGCAGTAGGTGTATGACTATGAAATCCCATTCAGGCACTATGTATAAGCAGTAGGCATATAAGTTACTTAGCCCTAAGCATGCAATTGTTATTCTCATTTGGTAAGACTCTAATTAAGTGGTATCCTATAGGAAGAGTGTGTTAGAGAGGTGATGCTACTGTTGGTGTGTGCCCTCATCTTAGCATCATGTTGAATACTATGGTTAGGCTTTACGCGTTGGTTACAGAGCTGCTGGGGTTTCTGCAAATATCTATGCGTCTATTCCTTTAAACTATTAAGGTACTTTGCGGTCTCAAGTGGACAGTGCAAAGAAGTTGTGCTTCAGTGGGGGATTCAATATGGCAGGGTGCAAGCAATGTACAAGATTAAGAAATGCAAGGCTTTATAAAGCTGTACTAAGGGAAACAGCTATGTGTGGTTATAGGCAGCACACTGGTAGACATACTGTCACATCACAATGATCAGATATGGTTATGTGTACAAGCTAGGGTAACAAGCCTATGGTAGCGTTTTATACATCAAACTAAAGAACTTCATTTTTGCAGAGTGAGAGAGGAGTGAATAGGTTATATCTGAACTACATCTTTAAACCAACATAAAGGTCAGGACCATTGGTATTAAGCAGAACAAATTATGTTAAATGATCAAAGATCCAGCCTCTATCCCTCTAACAAGGCATACTGTGGCTAAAACTCATTTTAGTAGATATACATAACAGCCGGTTAATTATGGTATAACAGGTCAATAACTAACAGGAAGTATAAGTAGGTGTAAAATTCTGACTTTAAGGTACCGGTAGGTATTAGGTCTTGGAGAAGACGGCATAATCACCCCCCACCAGTGGCTAGTCATTTATAACAGTTTCTCATCCTGTGAGCCATATCTCTTAGCTGCAAGGGCCTTCTTAGTAAAAAAAAAACAACACAAATCAAACAGGCAGAAGCATTCTGCCGCCATGGGACTCAGAAATGTCTATCCCACTCCGGTTGCACAATGTTGCCAGTGATCTCCCGGGTCTTCACTACACTGGTGCGAGACAGGTAAAGCTGTGAGATAAATACCGGAATTACTGCCATCATTCCTAGAGCTCCCGGGGAGGCACAGTAAGAGCAGGAATGTGGGTAAGTCTGCAGAATCATTCAGTCCGGTTGCGAGGTTGGGGGACCTGTGTGCCCGACTTGCTTTTTTACATGGCCTCACCATGCGCTGCCGAGGTTGGGACGACTGTATCTGTAGCTGAGGGCAGCTCCGTTCTTTAATCTTCTGGTCTACGACAGGGTCATTAAAGGCTCCCACTTTAGTACCGCTTGCGTTAGTCAGGGGGATTATGCTCACCGCCTTATACTGGATTGATCTGGTAGCCGGCTCATCAGCTGGAGGTGCTATGCTCTCGGGTCTTGCATCGCTCTGTAAAGCGCAAGAGGTGGATGACGGGCGCTGAGGCCCTAATGTACCGCATTCTACCCAGGTAGCTGTGGAGGCATAAAAACAGGTACCAGGTTTTGTGAGATCCGCTTCAGCTTGGCGAACCGCCTCTCTAAGTGTGTGATCGAAAGTAGTTTGATAGCTGTCCAATAGCTTGCTCATAGTATGTATGCCATCGATGTCATATAATAAATCTGCAGTAGCTGCCAATCCACAGAATAGCAAGCTGTGTCCTCTAGTTACTTCCCACGTGGACGGGAAAATGGCCGCTGCTTTACAATCGGCACAGCACGGCAGTTCAATAGACTAAGGCTTCGTTCAGGAATAAACAGGCTCCTCTGTTTTAGTTCCTTATAACTTCGATGTGAATGAATGCTGGTTTGCAATAAAGGTTATGGACCTAAGCAGTCGCTAAATGTATGTTTTATATGTAGAGATCTAGTTGCCCTATTAGCTGCGCCAACCTAGCCCTGGTAATTGGTTCCCTCAGATCCCTAGTTCTGCCCCTAGCCTACGCACCCCTTTCAATGCTGTCCTAGCTATAAAGCTTCTAGTTACATCCTTCACCCCATATAACTTTGAGAAAAACGCAACTGCTGCCACTTTCCCTCCTATAGCCCCAGGAGAAACCCCCGCTATCTCCAGCGCACCTAACCAACTGATAAACAATGCCACCGAAGGATTCCTCCATGTGGCGTTATAAACATTCAAAAATTTACCCCACTCACTCCAAGCAACGCTGTAAGCCTGCCAAGTCCTAGGAGCCAATGCACCCTTTAGTAGTCTTAACGCCGCTCCCCTGAATTCGCCACCTGCCAGAAATATGTGTGGACAAGCGTTACCTCCCTCTCCACCGCCGGCCTATTCAACACTTCTATTCCTAAAGCCCCAAACCTAAACTAACACCCGCCAAACAAACATCACAACCAACCTTTCTGAATCAACTCAAAACTTTGAACACCTGTAGTGCCTAACTTTATAACCTCAAACAACAGCAGATCTTAAGGATGCCCCTTTCCTTAGACATCATAAAACCTTAATTATTGCTACGGTGCCCACCGGAGAACGCACCTGTGCCCGACGCCCCCTGTCTGGATTGCTGCTCACCACTAAAACTGTCCCTTTTCTGAGTACATTCGTTCCCCGGGTGTGCCCCCCCGCAATATATACATACGTGTCTAAAAAGACACTGCATACCCCTGTCACACAGTTTCTCCTGAAACCGCCAGCATTCCCTACCCCCTCTCTTACGAAACGAGCGACTCTGCTGCCCAGAACCAATAGGTTTCTCTGCAACCGCCGCTGACCCTTCCATAAGATCAAGATTGGACCATAAGTCCATCTCTTTCATCCCAAACGTCAGGACTGGATTCGCCTCTAACGTTCGCCGAAACTGAGCATCATATTGACGCCAAGCAGTACCCTTCCCACGCTCATGGATGTCGTCAATGACCTCCCTATATTTCAGTATATTCACGGCCTGGCTTGGATTTGCTTCTATATAGCAAGAAGCAAGCACTCTAAAGCACCTCATCCATTCCTGATAGGTCTCAGGCCTCTTCATTTTCTTATCGCCCATCCTCTGCCATTTCCCTAACCTGATATGCTGCCCTGGATAATTCAAAAATTTTAACATAGCGCCCTTCCCTAATCTTTCTACCTATCTTAGGTTTCAAATGTGAATGCAAAGAATTAATTATGCAGGGATAAGTGTCCGCTGTCCCTGCTACCCTGGATTTCTTTCCCTTACTAGCCTCCTGCCCTACTGTCAAACTTGAAGACCCCACGACTTCGCTACCTAACTGCCCCAAAATATCTCTACTTTCTACTAAATTTAAACAACTAAATCTCTATGGTGGTACCACTAAAACCAACACAGATAAATTGTGAAATAAACTCTATGAGGGGTCCTCCATTATTTGTCAAACAGTTTATTTAGGAATCAATATATGTTAATAATAAGATAAATATTTACAGGTATATATATATAAATCTATTTTACAGATACAGTCCACATTTTAAGATACAGGGCAACATTTCTACACTAACCCTAATTGTGCAATACTGCTACACAGAATATTATCCCAGAAATACTTAGCCAGATTCTCTGTGTCCAACATCATCCATCTTTTAGCAGGAGCAGGATACAAAAGAAGAGGCAGAGGCTCTGGTGTTACAGTATTTTATAACCCAATTCAAAAGGGCATCTGGTCCTTGCTTTTGCTTTACCAAATCTCTCTCTTTGAACCACTTTGTTTTTTTCAAGACCCTCAAAGGAATGAAAAAAAGATTAAAACCAGGCATATATTTACTTCACACTACAACACTCCATCTGCAGTAGAAACCACATTCACAGTTATTAACTTCAAGTTGGAAAGTGCCTCTGTTATTGCATCATCCCACTCGCACCCTTACTTAACTTATGTTGCTTGATTTATATGATTATTTACCCCTTTATGCTATATATATATATATAATTATTTTGGCCTAATGCACCATTTTACATCTCCATTGTGATACATTATACTTATTTAATTTGTCCAACGCCACCATCATAGCTTCATGGTAAGATCAGTCCTGAAGACACCTGAAAAACAACAATCTATAATATGTGTTATTGGGGAAAAACTGGAAGGAAAGGTGAGAAGCCTTCTATCTTCATTGGTTTTCTTCCTGCAAGATAAGACTTCAGACAGTTTACATAGAAATGGTATGCATGTGGCCTCCCAAAACTAATCACAATGGAGGTATCTGTTATTGTTTTTTAGAAAGAGAATGCATCATTTAACTATACATTCTTAATATTGGCATTTAAAACTTAATAATGAAAAACACTTAAAATTATTAATTGAACTTAAAACTAAAGTACACATTACACGATACAAATGTACTGCAAACAAATATGCTTATAAAAAAATGAATGATTTAATTTGAGCCCTCCAGCTCTTTCAGTTGCTTCTTTAGAACCCCAATTTGATCTCTCATTCTCCTGTTTTTTTTGTTTGAGTTCCCAATAACTTAAGTTGGCCTTATTGTTTATCTCATTTGTCCTCAGCCTCCAATTTTCTCCTCTGTTAATATCGCCATTTAAATTCCTGTCTCTCCAGTTTCCTGCATTTGATGCTCTACTATTCTGATATCCACAAACATTCCTTCTATTACCCCTCTCTGATTCCTGCCTGTGAATAGTCAGATTATTCTCCATTGACTGCTTCACTGCAGAATTTGCCTTAATGGTGTATGGGTGATAATTCCACCACTTCTCAGCTCTAGTGAGCACCATATGTAGGTTTGTGGAGTTTGGATCATACAGCTTTACAAACTCCTGGCATTTTCTGGGGAGAGCTTCAAGTACCCTCTGTATGTGAGCTGGTGACCCCCAGACCATTTGGGTGTGTGGCTGGCGCAGCACACACCAAAATAAAACTCTTTTTGCTACTTCAAATGGCCCATCTAGTGGTCTCATGGTAATTTCACTAATCTCTTTCTCTAGACTAGTAAAATTGAAAAAGGTTTTAGCTATCCTGCCAGCCTGATCACATATACTTGAATTAAATCCTAATAACCTGTTGGCATAGGGGCCCATGGCATCTTGAAGCAATTCGGTCCATTCCGGCATGCTCATACCTAATTTTATGGCTTTTTCAGTTCCCTTGTGAAACCAATGTGAAAAGTTATTAAAGCTGTTTTTGGGGATTGTGCCCCACCATTTCTTAAAAATGTCTTTATCTGCTACAGTCATTGGCCTAGTCTGATTTGAAAAACCTGTAGGAACTTTCAGGTTTCTAAAATTCTCAGAAATTATGACAGGGGCAATTGGAACAGAACTTGGGTTTTTAGTGGGGCCCATTTGCATTTTATCTTGTTTTACTAATTGTTTTGGCTCTTTCCTTTGTGGCAGTAAGTTATCACTATCTGCATTGTTCCCAGAAATATCACTAATTATTTTTTCTTTTTGTTCAATTTTCATCTGTAACTCAGTAATTTTGTTTGAGTATTCGTTACTGATGTGTTCTGTTAATTTTAATTTACGTTGTAATTTACTGATCTGTATGGTGTTAGTTAAAGCAGAAAGCTTAATACAATCTCTGTCAGTCTGTGTGTTATCTAACTTTAATTTAAGGTCTTTATTTTGCTCTGTAAGTTCTCCAATAATGTCCGTTAATCTCTTTATAGTTGAAATCACTGCCTGCGCTATCATACATTTTCTTTTATTATTATTCATCTTTTTAAGACTTAATACCTGTGTTAGTATATCTAAAACACTTTCACACTTGTTGTTTTTAACTTCTGGGATGAGGAATGGACCATTATATTTATGAATGTAATTGTTAAAGTAATCACAGATTTCCTGTGAAATATAGTTTTTTCCAGACATTTTTAACAGATAGCCGTTAGAACTAAAATAATAAAAAAAAATATTTATATATATATATATATATATATATATATATATATATACTAGAATAGTGTGTCTCTCACAGCATAGTAGGTTTTTTTTTTTTTTTTTTAAATGTTAACACAGGATGTACAAGATACCATTGAGATGCTAATTTTACACAACAAAGGACATAGCAGTTAAGCCATGTAGAAATGGTAGTAATTAGATCTGTTTATAAGCAGGTCAGCATTCCAGCAGAGGTGGTAATATAGTTAAATTTAGTTTTTCTAACCACTGCTCATTATTCTTTATTTTAAATCTGGGGAACAGACTATTGTGTGTCTCTCACAGCATAGTTTGCCAGACTATTTTAACTGCCCCCAAATGCAAGGAATTATAATCTCTATAGGGCAATGAAACACCAGACTAAACAGAAATTAAGCAGAACAAAATTTAAAAAATAAATATTGTTCTCTTTTAAAAGGTGTGAACCATCAATAATACTAACCTAAATAAAATAAATGAACAAAGCAAAGCAAGGAATCCTTTTTACTGATATTTTCCCAAATTGAGGAAAAATTATAAAAATATTTTAAGTACAGGAAGATTCTATAGAACTTCTAAATGCTAATTTCAACTGTAGTTTTGGTTCCAGGATCTGCTCCAAACACAGGAAATGCAAATTTTTAACTTTGTTACCCAAAACAAAGCTTAATTAAACTGTAATTTCTTAACTTTAATTCTACACAATTTCCCATACAATTCAGAATTAAATTTATGTATAGGGCAAGCTACAGCTCTGGGTGTAACACATTCACAGAAATGAATCCTTTGTAAAAAGAAATGTCTCTAAAATTCATTAGAAAACTGATAGAAAACTGGCTCAACAATAAAAGTATCCAGTTTCCAAAAACAAGAAAAATACAAGAGTTAAAGGGACAGTCTAGTATAATCAACTTCCCAATTTAAAATCTCTTTTCAACACAAAGAGACAGGAAGTACACATTGGCCATATAGATAACAATGTGGGGGTTATTTAAGATTTAGTAAGCTACAAACAGCAGGCCTGCTGAAACCAACCATTATGTGCTTCCCCTATGCAAATTTATACAGACCAGAAATACAGGTTTTTTAAAGCCATGCTTTTCTTGAGAAACATACAACAGGCCTTTGAAACCAACCACTATTTGCGCTTTTTAAATAAAGTACTACATACAAAAACTTTGCTATAAAACACCAAATCTACATTTATTGCAGTTAAATTTAAAATAAATCAACATTCATTTGATTCCTGCAAAACTAAATGGCATATGGATTCGTCTACAACTTCATGGCCGCCAAAATGTGGTTATCTATTAATTTAAAATATCTCTACTTTCTACTAAATTTAAACCACTAAATCTCTATGGTGGTACCACTAAAACCAACACAGATAAAATGTGAAATAAACTCTATGAGGGGTCCTCCATTATTTGTCAAACAGTTTATTTAGGAATCAATATATGTTAATAATAAGATAAATATTTACAGGTATATATATATAAATCTATTTTACAGATACAGTCCACATTTTAAGATACAGGGCAACATTTCTACACTAACCCTAATTGTGCAATACTGCTACACAGAATATTATCCCAGAAATACTTAGCCAGATTCTCTGTGTCCAACATCATCCATCTTTTAGCAGGAGCAGGATACAAAAGAAGAGGCAGAGGCTCTGGTGTTACAGTATTTTATAACCCAATTCAAAAGGGAGTGGCTTATCAAATGCCACTCAAAAAGACCAATGGGAGTGTCTATAGTTCAGAGAGAAAGGTGTACCTGGGGGAAGGGATCCCAATAACAGCTAAGTGAATATTCCAGTGATAAAATGTCACCACACCCCTTGCCCACACTACCCATCCTTAAGGCTCGTGGAGTTATCCGAATCCCCAGATGTGGAGGACTCACTCTCCCTAAGGTGTGGTGCAATCAACAACTTACCATTTCCTGACACCGCTGCTGCAGCTGCCGTCCCTGCTGTTGTCACTGCTGCCCTGCTTCCAGAAGCTACTTCACTGTGCGCTGACATAGCCCTCTCCTGCACGCCACTATTCACCTCCTCTATGGGCTTGCTATTGTTTCCCACCTGCGAAACAGAAGAAACAGAGGGAGCACCACAGGCAGAAGCAGACAGCCCAGCGGACCCCCCAGCCACCTCCTCAGAAAAACCAGTCCCCACATTACATCTCCTAACCCTATTCTTAACTAGCAGCCTTTTTTGAAGGCTAGACATTAAATCCATGTGCCCCACTCTCACACTTGCCAAACCTCACCTAGGCGTTACAAAATTCCCTACTGGCCCTTTCACTGCTCTTTGTCTATTGGAAACAGGCTTATCTACGCCTGCAACAGCTCTCATAGTACTTCCTGCTTTACATCCTAACTCCCTCTCATCCAAATTTAAACTTTCTTTCCCCTGAACTGCTCGTTGCCTAGGGGGAACAGGCTTATCTATGCCTGCAACAGCTCTCAAAGTACTTCCTGCTTTACCTCCTAACTCCCTCTCATCAAATTTAAACTTTCTTTCCCTTGCAATGCTCGTTGCCTAGGAGGAACAGGCTTATCTATGCCTGCACCTGCATGTACCAATCCTGCTCCATCAACTGCTCGTTGCATAGGGGCAACAGGCTTACCCATGCCTGATTTTGAAGCGTTTCATCCTGCGACACCCCTTCCCGCACCCGCCCCCCTCCTAATGCTCCGGCCCCTCCCCCCCTTAATACCAACAGGATCACTCCTAACAGAGCGGGTAAGAGACCCGCGGGACCCCCTGCCAACCTGCGGTGCCCCCCTTACCTGGATGGAAGCTGCTCCAACTGCAACCAGCACCGCAACAACACCCGACATAGCTGCCGCCTCCTCTTGCTGTAACTGCGACGACCCCGGATCCAAGATGGCGGCTGGGACAGAGGAGGGCGGAGCCAAGTCGGGCGCGCGCGGAGCAGGCAGCAGGGGAGGAGAGACCCGGATGGCCATGTGGCTCCAAGAACGGAGCCCCCGGCCTACCCTCCATGCCCTGCTGGCCAGAGACAAATGCTGGCGAGGGGGATTTCACCGGGCTCCGCTGAGAAAAGCGGAGCTCCGGTGACTGTAACAGCAGATCATCTGCTGCCCCCCTCCCAAGGTCCGAGGCAAAAGCTGCCACCAGGGACCTAGGAGTGGGAACACTGGGGGCAGGGAGGGATAGGCCAGCAAGACCAGGAACAGAAAAACGGGTAGGAAAGTCCAGAGGCCCCAGGGTTAAAGTATGAGTAGGGAAAGAGATAGAAGAAGATGAAACCAGGATAGGAAGGGAGACAGGGGCAGAAAATATAGGCCCAGAAGAAGGACTAGAAACAGGGATAGAATATATAGGGAGAAAAGCTGAAGTAACAGGAAAGGCCCCAGCAGCAGAAAATACTGCAAGGGAAGAAATAGAAATAGGTACAGAAGACATGGTAGAAACAATAGTGGGGTCACAGACGACCACAACATCAACAGCTGCTGTAACAACTGTCCTCTTCTTCTTTCCAGATAAATCCCCCTCTTCATCAAACCTCCTTGGAGCCATAGCAGATCTTTTGGATCTCTCCATGGTGTCACCTGCAAGACAAGAAACAGGTTAGTGATTTACTTTCTGTTTTACTTTCCTTTAATCACTTCTGAATCTCCTCCCCTTATTCTCTCACTGTCAGCAAACTACACTCCCATTTTAACCCTTTCCACTCTTTCCTTCCTTCAGCATAAATTCCCCCTTAATTTGTTCCGTCCCTAAATAGGTCCTACACTTTTCTAAGGTCTGGCGAAGATACCAATCGGGAGATACTTGCTGGTAGTGCTGAATCAACAAAGGACATCATGGAAAGGCTGAAAAAAGAGAGCTTGCACTGAATGAATCTGCAGCATAAACTGAAACCGGAGATTAAAGCGACAACACAGCTGTATGGAAGACGGAGCTGCTGACACTCCGAGAGATCTGAGTTTCACGCTCCGACTTCACAGTGTGACCTGGTTGAGGAGTCTCCTGCGGTTAACAACCTGTTTCATAACTCGCAAAAATAAAGCTCTGGAGCTTCAGGGCTATAATGGATCAGTGTCCGGATCTATCAAGCACAAGTTTGGATTGCAACCCGCACACACAGACACACAAGTATGGTGGTAAACACAGCCTGTCAGTATTTCTATTGACTACCACTTTTATTCTCCCAGACCTGCCAGTACAGACCACAGCTTTATTACACTTGCATCACTACTTTTCTAATCTTTGACGGTATTTTGTATGCAAATTCAAGTCTATACTACCATTTGGAGTATCCATGAACAGCTCTAATTATTTGTTCAGCCTATAACGTTTACTTAGAGCAGAGCTATATATACTACATTCGATCTTTTTGCATATAAAAGATTTATTCCTACTGTTCTGAACATACAATTATTCGGATATCCATCTCATTAAAAGAATGGACAGGCTCTGTTAGAGCTATTTTTGGGGACAAGTTGAGCTATATTATACCAGAAGATCTTAGCTCCTGTTCTACCTTAAAAGTATACAGGACTAAATGTCTTGCGCCTAGATTTAGAGTTTGGCGGAAGCCGTCAAAACCAGCGTTAGAGGCTCCTAACGCTGGTTTTGGGCTACCGCTGGTATTTGGAGTCAGTCAGGAAAGGGTCTAACGCTCACTTTCCAGCCGCAACTTTTCCATACCGCAGATCTCCTTACGTCAATTGTGTATCCTATCTTTTCAATGGGATCTTTCTAACGCCGGTATTTAGAGTCGTGGCTGAAGTGAGCGTTAGAAATCTAACGAAAAACTCCAGCCGCAGAGAAAAGCCAGGAGTTAAGAGCTTTCTGGTTTATAAATCTCTTAACTACTGTGCTCTAAAGTACACTAACACCCATAAACTACCTATGTACCCCTAAACCGAGGCCCCCCCCACATCGCCGCCACTCTATTAAAAAATTTTAACCCCTAATCTGCCGACCGCACACCGCCACCACCTACGTTATCCCTATGTACCCCTAATCTGCTGCCCCTAATACCGCCGACACCTACATAATACACCTACATAATATTTATTAACCCCTAATCTGTCGCCCCCAACGTCGCCTCCACCTACCTACACTTATTAACCCCTAATCTGCCGACCGGACCTCACCGCTACTATAATAAATGTATTAACCCCTAATCCGCCTCACTCCCGCCTCAATAACCCTATAATAAATAGTATTAACCCCTAATCTGCCCTCCCTAACATCGCCGACACCTAACTTTAAGCATTAACCCCTAATCTGCCGACTGGACCTCACCGCTACTCTAATAAATGTTTTAACCCCTAAAGCTAATTCTAACCCTAACCCTAACACCCCCCTAAGTTAAATATAATTTAAATCTAACAAAATAAAATAAATCTTATTAAATAAATTATTCCTATTTAAAGCTAAATACTTACCTGTAAAATAAACCCTAATATAGCTACAATATAAATTATAATTATATTGTAGCTATTTTAGGATTAATATTTATTTTACAGGCAACTTTGTATTTATTTTAACCAGGTACAATAGCTATTAAATAGTTAATAACTATTTAATAGCTGCCTAGTTAAAATAATTACAAAATTACCTGTAAAATAAATCCTAACCTAAGTTACAATTAAACCTAACACTACACTATCAATAAATAAATTAAATAAAATACCTACAATTATGTACAATTAAACCTAACACTACACTATCAATAAATTAATTAAATACAATACCTACAAATAAATACAATTAAATAAACTAACTAAAGTACAAAAAATAAAAAAGAACTAAGTTACAAAAAATAAAAAAATATTTACAAACATTAGAAAAATATTACAACAATTTTAAACTAATTACACCTACTCTAAGCCCCCTAATAAAATAACAAAGACCCCCAAAATAAAAAATGCCCTACCCTATTCTAAAATTAAAATAGAAGAGCTCTTTTACCTTACCAGCCCTGAAAAGGGACCTTTGCGGGGCATGCCCCAAAGAATTCAGCTCTTTTGCCTGTAAAAAAAAAACATACAATACCCCCCCAACATTACAACCCACCACCCACATACCCCTAATCTAACCCAAACCCCCCTTAAATAAACCTAACACTAAGCCCCTGAAGATCTCCCTACCTTGTCTTCACCACGCCAGGTTCACCGATCTATCCAGAAGAGCCTCCGATGTCTTGATCCAAGCCCAAGCGGGGGGCTGAAGATGTCCATGATCCAGCTGAAGTCTTCATCCAAGCGGGAGCTAAAGAGGTCCATGATCCGACTGAAGTCTTCTATCAAGCGGCATCTTCAATCTTCTTTCTTCCGGATCCATGTTCATCCCGCCGACGCGGAACATCCATCTTCACCGACAACTTCCCGACGAATGACGGTTCCTTTAAGGGACGTCATCCCAATCAGCCAATCAGATTGAGCTTGCATTCTATTGGCTGTTCCGATCAGCCAATAGAATGCGAGCTCAATCTGATTGGCTGATTAGATCAGCCAATCGGATTGAACTTGAATCTGATTGGCTGATTCCATCAGCCAATCAGAATTTCCTACCTTAATTCCAATTGGCTGATAGAATCCTATCAGCCAATCGGAATTCGAGGGACGCCATCTTGGATGACGTCCCTTAAAGGAACCGTCATTCGTCGGGAAGTCGTCGGTGAAGATGGATGTTCCGCGTCAGCGGGATGAACATAGATCCGGAAGAAAGAAGATTGAAGATGCCGCTTGATAGAAGACTTCAGTCGGATCATGGACCTCTTCAGCTCCCGCTTGGATGAAGACTTCAGCTGGATCATGGACATCTTCAGCCCCCCGCTTGGGCTTGTATCAAGACATCGGAGGCTCTTCTGGATCGATCAGTGAACCCGGCGTGGTGAAGACAAGGTAGGGAGATCTTCAGGGGCTTAGTGTTAGGTTTATTTAAGGGGGGTTTGGGTTAGATTAGGGGTATGTGGGTGGTGGGTTGTAATGTTGGGGGGGTATTGTATTTTTTTTTTTACAGGCAAAAGAGCTGAATTCTTTGGGGCATGCCCCGCAAAGGGCCCTTTTCAGGGCTGGTAAGGTAAAAGAGCTTTTCTATTTTAATTTTAGAATAGGGTAGGGCATTTTTTTATTTTGGGGGTCTTTGTTATTTTATTAGGGGGCTTAGAGTAGGTGTAATTAGTTTAAAATTGTTGTAATATTTTTCTAATGTTTGTAAATATTTTTTTATTTTTTGTAACTTAGTTCTTTTTTATTTTTTGTACTTTAGTTAGTTTATTTAATTGTATTTATTTGTAGGTATTGTATTTAATTAATTTATTGATAGTGTAGTGTTAGGTTTAATTGTAGATAATTGTAGGTATTGTATTTAATTAATTTATTGATAGTGTAGTGTTAGGTTTAATTGTAACTTAGGTTAGGATTTATTTTACAGGTAATTTTGTAATTATTTTAACTAGGTAACTATTTAAATAGTTATAACTATTTAATAGCTATTGTACCTGTTTAAAATAATTACAAAGTTGCCTGTAAAATAAATATTAATCCTAAAATAGCTACAATATAATTATAATTTATATTGTAGCTATATTAGGGTTTATTTTACAGGTAAGTATTTAGCTTTAAATAGGAATAATTTATTTAATAAGAGTTAATTTATTTCGTTAGATTTAAATTATATTTAACTTAGGGCGGTGTTAGTGTTAGGGTTAGACTTAGCTTTAGGGGTCAATACATTTATTATAGTAGCGGTGAGGTCCGGTCGGCAGATTAGGGGTTAATTATTGTAGGTAGGTGGAGGCGACGTTGGGGGCGGCAGATTAGGGGTTAATAAATATAATATAGGGGTCGGCGGTGTTAGGGGCAGCAGATTAGGGGTACATAGATATAATGTAGGTTGCGGCGGTGTACGGAGCGGCAGATTAGGGGTTAAAAAAATATGCAGGTGTCAGCGATAGCGGGGGCGGCAGATTAGAGGTTAATAAGTGTAAGGTTAGGGGTGATTAGACTCGGGGTTCATGTTAGAGTGTTAGGTGCAGACTTAGGAAGTGTTTCCCCATAGGAAACAATGGGGCTGCGTTAGGAGCTTAACGCTGCTTTTTTGCAGGTGTTAGGTTTTTTTTCAGCTCAAACTGCCCCATTGTTTCCTTTGGGGGAATCATGCACGAGCACGTTTTTGAAGCTGGCCGCGTCCGTAAGCACCGCTGGTATTGAGAGTTGCAGTGGTGGTAAATTATGCTCTATGCTCCCTTTTTGGAGCCTAACGCACTGAAAACACAGCCATTCTGTGAACTTTAAATACCAGTGGTATTTAAAAGGTGCGGCCAAAAAAAAGCACGCGTAGCTAACACACCCCTTCTAACGCAAAACTCCAAATCTAGGCCTTGGTCTTTTTTTTTCTGTAATATAAGTTGTATTTTTTTCTTATAAAGTTTTAAGGTATACTATATGGACAATTAAAATCCAAATTGTTTATAAATATTTAATGACATAAGCAGCCTTTAAAATATTGGGTCTTTCTCCCTAATAAGGGATACTTAAAGAGTCTGTTAAGTTCAGCTGATCTCTATCTATTAGAGACGATTGCTTAATTGGTTGAATTGCTATATTTCTAAGGCTTGGTATATTGTCTTTTTTATGTGTATCTAAATTGGTCATAATTGCATGTATACACTGTTTAGCCTAAGTATCTATCTGAATAGTCTTAACAGGCTTACATATTAGTGTCTTTTATTGCTTAATCTGTGTACACCTCCTCACTATTATTATTATTTGCAAGATAGTATAACATTTATTTAAAAATAATCTCTCTACCTATATACACAGACTTAGATTAACTATATATATATATATATATATATATATATATATATATATATATATATATATATATATATATATAAACCAAAATTCATTAAAATTATGGGGGGAGATAAAAATCTGAAATTAAAATCCTCCATGTCTCAAAATTAAATCAATGTAGATATTTGCATAGGAAATTAGTACATCTAGGCAAGTATCCCCGCTTGCTTTCCCCCAGAAATTCTTAATATACAATGTTTCCAATGCACAAGAGAATTGTGGGTAAGATATGCAAATTAGATATGCAAATTCTTAGTTTTTTTTGCTTCAAAAATACTGTTTTGACACAGCGATCCTTTTAAACAGGATTATGACAGCAAACCAGAAATCACTCACTAGACAAGCCTGTTTCGTTCTTTTTGGAACTCATCAGTAGGAGATAGATTTCTGGTTGCTGCATTGGAAAAGCTATTTTAATGGTTAAACCAAAATTTATTAAAATTATGGGGGGAGATAAAAAAAACTGAAATTAAAATCCTCCATGTCTCAAAATTAAATCAATTTAAATATTTGCATAGGAAATTAGTACATCTAGGCAAGTATCCCTGCTTGCTTTTCCCCAGAAATTCTTAATATACAATGTTTCCAATGCACAAGAGAATTGTGGGTAAGATATTCAAATTCTCAGTTTTTTTGCTTCAAAAATACTGTTTTGACACTGCGATCCTTTTAAACAGGATTGTGACAGCATAGATGTACTAATTTCCTATGCAAATATTTACATTGATTTATATATATATATATATATATATATATATACTGGAAAAAAAGCGCACTCCAGAGGTCTTGAAAGAATAAAGGTCACTTTTTAATTGTTGTGAACGTTTTCGAGTCTATTAGACCCGTCCTAAGGGTCTAATAGACTCGAAAACATTCACATCAATTAAAACGTGACCTTTATTCTTTCAAGACCTCTAGAGTGCGCTTTTTTCAGCTTGTATACTCTTTTTGCAGCACCTGAGGCCTATGTATCTAAAGTCTGGAGTGCACATTGTCTGCAATTAATATATATATATATATATATATATACATGTATGAATAGTTTTTTCGCTTCTATGTTTTATTAGGGTGGCTTGCTTGACACCTTCACAAAGTATTTTTTGTTCACAATATATATTCACTTTACTGTTGTTGCACATTTCTTAATGGAAATATTTGTCACACAGGTGAAACAAAATTTACCCATAATGCCTGTTAGACCTAAAGATAAACAAAAACAAAGTAATAGATGCTAGCTCATACTCTATTTCAGAAGCTTCAGTTAATTCAATTGATACACAAGCCTTAGTAACACAATTAAGTCAGATATTTACGCCTCAATTTTACATAATTAAAAAGATCTTTCAAGTATCTCTTTAAGATTAAGCAATGAAAAAAGTAGAGGAACACCACCGCTGATGAAAAATAAAACAATAACTTTACTTGAAAAACTTTAAAAGGATATACTGAACAGCAGTACCCGAAAAAAGTAGGTTAGAAAGAGTATAGCAAAGTCTGGCTTTAAGATTAGACTCATTAGCAGGGGAAGTTAAGCAATTCGCCTCTAGGATGTTAGAAGCAGAAACAAGGAGAACAAGGAGAATATACTTCAAAAACAGGAAACCAAAATTCTCAGCCTACAAAATCGCCTGGAGGATCTAGAAGATCGCTCCAGGCATAATAATATTACATTAGTGGGATTATCAGACACGCCTGAATATGAAAATGTATCTTGGATGACGTCACTTAAAGGAACCTTCATTCGTCGGGTAGTCGTCGGCCAGGAAGGATGCTCCGTGTCGGATGTCTTGAAGATGGAGCTGCTCCGCACCGGATGGATGAAGATAGAAGATGCCGTCTGGATGAAGACTTCTGCCCGCCTGGAGGACCTCTTCTGCCCGGCTTGGATGAAGACTTCTGCCCATCTGGAGGACCACTTTGCCCGGCTTCGTTGAGGACTTCGGCCCGGTTGGGTGAAGACTTCTCAAGGTAAGGTGATCTTCAAGGGGTTATTGTTAGGTTTTTTTAAGGGGGGGTTGGGTAGGTTTTAGAGTAGGGTTGGGTGTGTGAGTGGTGGGTTTTAATGTTGGGGGGTATTGTACTTTTTTTCAGGTAAAAGAGCTGATTACTTTGGGGCAATGCCCCGCAAAAAGCCCTTTTAAGGGCTATTTGTAATTTAGTGTAGGGTAGGGCTTTTTTTATTTTGGGGTGCTTTTTTATTTTGTTAGGGGGATTAGATTAGGTGTTATTAGTTTAAAAATCTTGTAATTATTTTATTATTTTCTGTAATTTAGTTTTTTTTGTACTTTAGATAATTTTATTTAATTGTATTTAATTGTAGTTAATTGTAGTTAATGTAGGTAATTAATTTAATTATAGTGTAGTGTTAGGTGTAATTGTAACTTAGGTTAGGTTTTATTTTACAGGTACTTTATTTTAACTAGGTAGTTATTAAATAGTTAATAACTATTTAATAACTATTGTACCTAATTAAAATAAATACAAACTTGCCTGTAAAATAAAAATAAATCCTAAGATAGCTACAATGTAACTATTAGTTATATTGTAGCTATTTTAGGGTTTATTTTATAGGTAAGTATTTAGTTTTAAATAGGAATAATTTATTTAGATTTATTTAAATTATATTTAAGTTAGGGGGTGTTAGGGTTAGGGTTAGATTCAGGGGTTAATAAATTTAATATAGTGGCGGCAGTGTAGGGGGGCAGATTAGGGGTTAATAAATATAATGTAGGTGGTGGCGGTGTAGGGGGGGCAGATTAGGGGTTAATAAATATAATGTAGGTGGCTGCGGGGTCCGTGAGCGTCGGTTTAGAGGTTAATACATTTATTAGAGTTGTGGTGGGCTCCGGGAGCGGCAGTTTAGGGGTTAATAACTTTATTTAGTTGTGGTGGGCTCCGGGATCGGCGGTTTAGGGGTTAATAACTTTATTCAGGTTCTATGAGTAAGCGCCCACGGGCGTGAAACGCATAAGAACGGCTGAGCCCCTCCATATGTTTTTGTAACCACCTTTGTTGTTGTTTTATTGGATCAATAAAGAGAACTTTTGCCACTGTTGCGAGTAGCCAGCATCTTGCTTTCTTTGCTGCACGTTTGCGGTTGTCCGCCGCCTATTCCGTTGCTGGCTCCACACCTCCCCTCACTTGTTCGCATATTGGGATCTTCCGCACACAGCCACTCTGCAGCGGCACTTCCGCTTTTCTACTCGATTGCCGAATCTCTATCTATCCTTAAAATAGATGCCCAAGTGAACGATATTATCATATCAGACCATGCAAGCATTTCAATTTCATTTCCCTCTCTAGCTCAATCCAAGTGTAAAAATCAAATTTTCTTTTTTCCCAGATATTTCTACAATAATTCTAGATTTTCTCTCTAGCTAAAACAGAGCTGGAGAAATTATTGCACTAATAATATATCATACTTTAAAAGAATAGAAACATTCTAGGAAGCCGCTAATGCGGTCCTAAGAGGGGAAATCAAAGCGTACATGTGCGCTAAGAAAAAGAAACCTAATGCTCAAGAGGTGCAGCTTGCAAACCAAGTAAAAAATGCGTATAGAAAATATTACAATACCCATAGTAATCTTAACTGGAAAAAATACATTAAAGCCAGACAAGAAAGGGATATCCTATTAAAACAAAAATCCCAAGAAGAAGAGCTAAAGAATAATCAATATTATAGTAGTTTTCATGGATTTTCTGATAAATATTTAGCTAAACTGACCCGAAATAGAAAAAGGAAAAAATATATATTGGCCATTAGAGAAGGTAATAATAGATATACAGAACCAGAAGAAATTACCAAGCATTTGTACACATATTATCAACAACTATATACTGAGATAGGAATTAATAGTGCTCAGCAAGATTATTTCTGGTCAAAGATTAATACCCCTAATGTCAGGTTAGGTAAAGTCCTGAATCAGACCCAAATGCTAGGATGATTAGTAACAACACACTGAGTATAAACCAGGACCTGAGCCCCCGACAGCTTTTAAGGAAATAACGTATACCAACAATAGTAAAAAGAGGTTTACTCACTGATTTCAAGGTATGGGTACTAGGAAGCTTGATTGCAGATAGAGTGGGGTCAGAAAGAGACGTAGTCAGACAGGCTATGATTGGAAACGAGATTTCAGGTAGGTAACGGTTAACCAAAAGAGTAGTCAGGCAAACAAAGTTTGGCAACATGGTTTCAGGCAGGTAAGGGTTAACCAATAGCGTAGTCAGGCAAGCAAAGTTTGGCAACGAGGTTTCAGGCTGGTAAGGGTTAACCAATAGCGTAGTCAGGCAAGCAAAGTTTGGCAACAAGGTTTCAGGCAGGTAAGGGTTAACCAATAGCATAGTCAGGCAAGCAAAGTTTGGCAACGTGGTTTCAGGCAGAATTGGAATAAGAAAAAGCATAATCAGGCAAGCAGAGGATTGGCAACATTAGTCAAGCAGAAAAGTAGATTCAGGCTTGAAGGGTTAAAGCAGAGACATTGTCAAACAGGCAAAAGTCAGATAAACAATTGTCAGGCAAAAAGTAGATTCAGGCTTGAAAGGGTTAAGGCAAAGTCGCTGACAACCAGGCAAAAGTTTGTTAACAGGTAATCAGGAAATCCAACAAAGAATTACTCACAAGAAGCCACAGCAGGATAAAACAAACGAGCACCAGGAAATGGGAATGCCGGAATAAGAACCCACCCTGATGTCAGCAAAGTGGGACAGCTCTGTTGGAATACAGCAGGGGCATTGCTCAACCCAAATGGCAAAACAAGATACTCATAGTGGCCGAATCTAGTGTTGAATGCCGTTTTCCATTCGTCCCCTTTACGTATTCTGACCAAATTGTACGCCCCTTGAAGATGCAATTTGGAGAAGATGGATGCGCTTTGGAGACGATCAAATAGCTCAGGAATGAGTGGAAGGGGATAACAATTCTTATTTGGTTCTGAGCACGATCATCGATGCAAGGTCAGAGACCCCCATCTTTCTTTTCGACAAAGAAAAAACCTACTCCCACAGGTGAGGAAGAAGGACGAATAAACCCTCTGGCCAAATTATCTTTGATGTATTCTTCAAGAGAAACATATTCCTGACTTGATATAGGATAAGTTTTACCTCTAGGAAGAGGAGCGCTGGGTAATAAATCAATAGGACAGTCAAAAGTCGGTGCGGATGCAAATTTTCAGCATCCGTTTTAGAAAAGATGTCACGGAAAGAATGATATTGTTCAGGTAATGAATCAGGAATGTCCAAAACTGATAAGACAGAGCTCGCAGACTTTTGAGGACTCTGCAAACAGTGTTTAAAACAAGTAGCCCCCCAGGCTATAAGTTCCCCTTTAGACCAAGTGAAAACAGGATCATGAAGCTATAACCAGGGTAGTCCCAAAATCAAAGGAAAATGAGGAGAAGAGATGACATCAAAACAGATAGTTTCTGAATGTAGAATGCCTACTGACATAAGTAGAGGAATAGTGGAATGTTGAATGTATCCAAAACCCAGAGATTGACCACTGGCCGTAGTAAATTTGATTAATTGATTTTTGTCAAGAAGTGGTATCTGGAGTGAGTTGGCAAAATTAGAATCCATAAATATTCCTGCAGCTCCAGAATCAATTAAAGCTTGAACTTGAAACCTGGTATTTCCGAAATTAAGAGTAACAGGAACAAAGAGTTTGGGATTGAGGGAGGACAAAGGGTTTGGGCTTAACTCTGTCCCTCTTTCAGAAGTTAAGCCCTGGCTTTTACTGGACGTGTAGGGCAATCTTTTAACAAATTACCTTTAGTACCACAGTACAGACACAGTCCGAGAGTGAGCCTTCTGAGGCGCTCCGCTTCAGTTAACTTGATTGCTCCAACTTCCATGGGTTCTACCGTCTCAGATAAAGTAGAACTAGGGCTAGGAAGATTAGGAGAACGAGTTGGCAGGCGATGTGTTGGTTTGGTAAATGGTCTCCTGTTACAATCTCTTTTTTGAAGATGCTCAGAATAGCGGGTATCCAGCTTGATACATAAATTGATGAGCTCTTCTAGAGAATCAGGCAGATCCCGAAAAACAAGCTCATCTTTTAAACGTTCACAAAGACCTTTGAGAAAGGCTGCTCGCAGGGCCCCATGATTCCACATAGTTTCAGCAGCTGAAGTCCAAAATTCTATAGGGTATTGTGCTACAGAAAAAGAACCCTGTCTTGAATCCAACCGCCCAGCTTTGTCTGCCACAGACCTTCCGGGTTTATCAAACACAGAGGAAAAGATGGACACAAAAGAATCAACATCATTAAGCAAAGGATTGCCTTTTTCCAAAAGAGGTGAAACCCAAGCCAGGGCTTTACCCTTCATGAGGGAAATTAAAAATGTGATCTTAGAGAAAGAGGTAAAAAACACTTTTGTTATTTCTTAAATGAAGGCGACATTGATTTAGGAATCCACGGCAGTCTTCAGGATTGCCATCATATTTGTCTGGAAGTGGAATTCTTGGAATCAATTGACCTGCAGGCTGAGGAGGACTATATACAGTGTTTGAACTGGCAGCAGCAACAACAGGAGTTGCAGGAGCTTGAGCAGGAGTGGAGAGATTATGTAGAAGAGCAGTGATCTGGTCTAATTTTGAATCCAGAGATTGCAGGTGTGTAGCGTGAGTTCCAAGAAGCTGTTCTTGTAGGGTCACGGCCCTGGATAACTCAGCGGGATCCATTTTTATTGGCCCGTTTGTTATGTCAGCTTAGGTAAAGTCCTGAATCAGACCCAAATGCTAGGATGATTAGTAACAACACACTAGCACACTGAGTATAAACCAGGACCTGAGCCCACGACAGCTTTTAAGGAAATAACGTATACCAACAATAGTAAAAAGAGGTTTACTCACTGATTTCAAGGTATGGGTACTAGGAAGCTTAATTGCAGATAGAGTGAGGTCAGGAAGAGACGTAGTCAGGCAGGCTGTGATTGGCAAC
The DNA here is from genome assembly GCF_027579735.1 of Bombina bombina. NCBI lineage: Eukaryota > Metazoa > Chordata > Amphibia > Anura > Bombinatoridae > Bombina > Bombina bombina. Next base: position 895,970,271 of record NC_069504.1, read on the forward strand.
GAGATTTCAGGTAGGTAAGGGTTTACCAAAAGTGTAGTCAGGCAAGCAAAGTTTGGCAACGTGGTTTCAGGCAGGTAAGGTTTAACCAATAGCGTAGTCAGGCAAGCAAAGTTTGGCAACAAGGTTTCAGGCTGGTAAGGGTTAACTAATAGCGAAGTCAGGCAAGCAAAGTTTGGCAACGAGGTTTCAGGCAGGTAAGGGTTAACCAATAGGGTAGTCAGGCAAGCAAAGTTTGGCAACGTGGTTTCAGGCAGAATTGGAATAAGCAAAAGCATAATCAGGCAAGCAGAGGATTGGCAACATTAGTCAGGCAGAAAAGTAGATTCAGGCTTGAAGGGTTAAAGCAGAGACGTTGTCAAACAGGCAAAAGTCAGATAAACAATTGTCAGGCAAAAAGTAGATTCAGGCTTGAAAGGGTTAAGGCAGAGTCGTTGACAACCAGGCAAAAGTTTGTTAACAGGTAATCAGGAAATCCAGCAAAGAATTACTCACAAGAAGCCACAGCAGGATAAAATAAACGGGCACCAGGAAATTGTCAGGGTTTTTTTCCCTGCTTTGTTTGCCATGTGCTGCTGGCAGCCATTTTACTCACCTCTCTTGCTGACTCTGGTGCATAGTGTGTGATGCTGCTCATTTGCTGCATGCCCTTTTATGGCCAGACTGGTGTACATCATCCATGTGAGACAGGTTGCAGTCTCAGAATTGTGATGTCATGACTTATTATTTAAAGGGCCTCTGTTCAGTATGCTTTGCCCTTGCGTTGTCTCAGACCTGTTTGTGAGTTCCAGTTCCTGTGTATTACTTGGCTGTCTGACATCGCTCCTGGTTCCTGATCCCTGGCTTGTTCCTAATTCTGCTGTTCTCCTTGTTCCTGATACTGGCTCGTCTGACTACTCGCTTTGGCTCCTGACTCGTCTGACTATTCACTTTGGCTCCTGACTCGGCTCGTCTGACTACCAGCTCTGGTTTTGACTCCTGGCTTGTTATTTGACTTGTGGACTTTTTATTATTTTTTGCTATTAATAAAGGTGTGATTATTTTTGCACTTCTCGTCTCAGTCTGATTCCTGGCACCCTGACATTAAGTTAGCAACTATGTTGCAAAGTTAGGGGTAAGTTTAGCTCACCAGATTTAAGCCCAGGGTGGAAGGGTTCTGCCTCTTTTTCCTGGTGACTACAGCCTGGAAGTTTTCTTTTAAGTTTTTACTGAGTGCAGCTTTCCAGTGGGTATTGTTTGCAGCATGGATCATGCAAGAAGGACTCCTGTAGTGCCGAAGCGATTCAGGGACACTCCGGATCCTTCTTCATGTGGCAGAGCTGCAGAAAAAGAGATGAGTATTAATGAGGATGTGATATTCCCTTCAGGCCTTCCCCCCTACACTTCTCTCCTGCCCCCATCCCAAATCGTGCAGAATTCCCTATTCTCCTCCCAGTCCTTGTTCCAGGAGGATCATGATATGCAGGGGCCTTCCTTTCCAGACCCAGTAGTGAGAGGGACAGGGCTTTTGGGGCCTGTGGATTCTCCTCCTCCCTTTGAGCAGGCTTAAACTGCGTGTATAGGGGCCTTGACATCCTCAGTGATGTCAGCAGAGGCAGCTGCAGCAGTTGTAGGCCTTTTCATGGCCTTCACTATGGTGATCCTGTTCATGGCCTCCCCCCAGCATTCCGCCTCCCATCCGGCCTCCACACAGCTTTCCACCCCCAGCAATCCACCTCACAGGCAGAGGCACCCAGACTGCCCACCTCCGAACCACCCGCTCTTCTGGGCCTCGACGTAGTAGGCCACAACATGGTGCCGCACTCTGCCTCCACTTTCGTCCCACGCTGATGATGTTAATTCCAGAAGTGGCGTGCGGAGAGTCGGAGCGGCCGGACGTGGACATGCGAGGATGCAGAAGAGGCCGGCAGCTGACGATGGTGCAGGTGAGCAGGGGGTGTCCAGGCCAGGGGGCTCCACTGCGCAATACTCTGCAGTTTTGCTTAGAAGGGCATGAAGTGTTTAAGCAAGTGCTAGATGGGGGTCAGCAGTTGGGACGATAAGGAGCATGCTAGACCACCAGGCAATAAGGGGGCAAGCCTATAACCCAGTATCAAGTATCAATCAGGGACTCAGGGGCAATTTGAGGGCCACAAGGGCTGCATCAGCACAGCACGCCAGGTAACCAACGAGGGGCAGGAGCCTGCAAGGCCAGGGCAGAACATGCGTAGTAGAACTGGAGCACAATTTTTCAGATAGAGGGAAGGAAGGAGGTGATGATGGGATAGTGAGGGCAGCGCAGATGGATATGGGCCCTGTGACATCTACACCATTAGGCAGAGACAAGGGGGGTTCAGATGTACTGGCTTGGATAATCCCCTCTCGTTTTTGTCTCCTCAACAGGTTTTCACACAACAGTTATCGCAGCCAGGAGCGCCGGAGTTTATGGACAACGACCCAGTACCTATACATACGTTTTCTATGAGATAATGCTGTAAGATTAAGGTTACCTTTATGAGATATAAGGTAGCTGCATTCATTCTTCTCTGCTGAGATTATCTAAGAGATCTCATCAGTTATGTGAGCTCCCAAAAAAAGAGAATGTTAGAAATCCAAATGTTATCTTGAGAAATTCATTATAATGTAATGCTCAAAAAAAAAAAGTTACTTGATTTCTCTGTATGCCAGCGAGTGTTAGATCATCAGGGCCTCAATGTTTATTTCTATCAGCTATAGCTGTATCCCACATATGATTGGCAGAAGTACAGGTAAATGGAGGATGGTACGGAAAAGAGATTAACTATATTAAAAAATATTTTTAAAGGATACGCTTTGAGAAAATATTTATTTTTATTTCTAAAACACAGATAGGGGCCGATTTATCATGGCTCGAATGGGGCCAACTACCCCTTTTTCAGGCTCGCCGTTATAGTTAAGAAGCAGCGGTCTTAAGACTGCTGCTCTTTAACTCATCCGCTGCCTCTGAGGCTGTGGAGATCAACTCGCCCGATCGCATACGATCGGGTTGATTGACACCCCCTGCTAGCAGCCGATTGGCCGCGAATCTGCAGGGGGCGGCATTGCACAAGCAGTTCACCAGAACTGCTTGTGCAATATTTCAATGTCTGGCGGACATGATACGCTACAGCATATTATGTCCGCCAGATATTGATAAATCAGACCCATAGGGCTAGATTACATGTGGTGTGCTATCGGACTTTTTCGCTAACTGCGTTCAAAGTAAACTTTTAATATGGGTGCGTTAGCCGTTAGCGGCATGTGCACAAGTTTGCAATACTATTTGGCAGCAGTTTTGCAGCAATATTATACATTTGCAAGAGCACTAGATAGTAGCACTATTTCCTGCCATTTAGTGCTCCAGACATGTGCACGCTACCTGTATAGATATCTGTTCAAAAAAGAATAACAAGAGAATGAAGCAAATTTAATAATAGAAGTAAAATGGAAACTTTTTTAAATTTTTTGGTTTCATGTTTCTTTAAGTGCACATTTCAGACGTTAATATAAGCAGACTCAATAAGACTTCTGGTTCTTATTTGTTATCAAAATGTATATTTCTATGATTTGTGTACCTATAGCCTAACAAAGAAAGAATTGTGCATCTTATAATAAGCAAAAATGTGTTATGAACATTGGCAAATATGCCAGCTTTTAATGTAGTAAGGGATCAAATCAGATATGGTTTGTTTTCTGCACATATGTGTAGATTTATTATTGATCTGCAGTGTAGTTAACCTGTCTGCTCGAGATCACAAAACGCGTGGCACATTTATCCCTCATATTTAGCATTGCACAAGCAGATGCTTACTGCTTAAGAGATTTTTTTTTTGTGCCAAACGTAAATGTGGTAGCTATTCTCTACAAATTCTGCCGATATGAACAGAAACCATCAGATTGAACACTACAGTATACAGCTGAGAGATATCATTATTTCATGTGACTTTGGAAATATGGCTAATGAAAGTATAAAACAAATATGCCTTGCATAAGAGTATGCTTGCTATAAGAATATGATATGTCACTAGAAAAAAGCCATAGCTGTTGCAACACAAACTGATGCTCAAGGCTGGATTGGCCTACCAGGATATTTTCCGGTGGGCTGCAGCAGCTGGGACTGGAAAGCTACATAATGAACCTATGTACAGGAGGCACAGATGAAAGTGTGGATCTTTTACATAAAGCTTCAGGCCCCTCTTGCAAAAAAAAATGCAATTGATATTGTAGGACCTTTTGACACTGCTCCAACTGACGTTATGCTATCACTTTAATTGACTATTTCAGTAAATGGTCTGAAGTTGCATTTAAATCGCATTACTTCTGCTACAGAGATTACATTCTTTCTACAGTATTTAGCAGTGAAGTGGATCCTAAAGAACTGAATATAGACAATGATGCACAATTTACCTCTTTGGAATTTGAAACCTTTCATGCAGGAAGGAATATTATACACAGACGATCATTTGTGTATAATTGAATGCTTTAACAGAAGCATGAAAGACACCTTACAAACAGCTAAAGAAGGAAAAGCATGTTCACAAGTGATTTCTTGCTAGCTTATACACTACATACTACAACCTCACCCGCAGACCTACTGCATGGGAAACAGAGATGCATACTAAAATGAATATTCATGGATTTTTAAAAGCCAAGGTATTATTTATCTTCAGAATGTATAGTCCCCAACTGTCCCAATTTTCCCAGGACAGTCCCGTTTTTTTTTTCTTCCTGGCCCTGCCTTTTAAGTGTGTCCCTTGTTCTAATTAGGGCAATATTTATCTTTTTTCGAGTGTACAGGATTCACAAGTTGTGAACCTGTCCGCACTTTATGGCAAATTGTAAGGTGGATATGTTCCCCATAATTATCAATGTATGAGGGAACACTTGTGCTATTCCGCCCCCCTACCCTTAAGCAACCAATTGCGTGAGATTAGGGCTTGTCAATCACCCCAGTCGAATTAATCTGGGGTGATTTTCATCTGCCAACTGCAGTTTGGCAGCTTCATAAATATCAGTTGCAGGCTTAAATGAGCCTGCCTGCAACTGATTGCGGCATTGGCCTCGTCATAAGTCTTGCCCTTTGTCTGTATTTAGTTAATATTGTGTGCAGTGCAGTTCTCCCACCACAGAGGGCGATGTGGCTTATGATTTAAAGGGACACTCAATAAAAATTAAACTATCATTATTCAGATAGAGCATACCATTTTAAACAACTTTCCAATTTACTTCAATTAAAGGGACACTCAATCAAAATTAACCTTTCATTATTCAGATAGAGCATGCAATTTTAAACAACTTTCCAATTTACTTCCATTAACAAATTGTGCTCAATCTTTTTATATTTAAACATTTTGAGTCGAGGGGGGGTAGTTATCAAGCCGTCTACTTTTCTGGCTTCGCCGGCCCAATACGCCCGCCTAAGCTCGCCTACCTTCGCCGCTGCGGACCTGAAAAAATACGCCTAAGTTATCAAATAAAGCTGTCAAAAAGCCGCGGGGCGATGAGCAGCGGACTGTGAGAGTTATCACTCATCCAATCTCGCTGCTCTTCGGCTTTTTCCCAGCTTTATTGCTAGTCTGTCACTAAGCACTCACACTAAACTACACTGTTCTATCCCTATACCGGAGCCCCCCGCAACTCAATAAAGTTACTAACCCCTAAACCGCCGCTCCTAGACCCTGCCGCAACTCTTATAAATGTATTAACCCCTAAACCGCCGCTCCTAGACCCTGCCGCAACTCTTATAAATGTATTAACCCCTAAACCGCCACTCCTAGACCCTGCTGCAACTCTTATAAATGTATTAACCCCTAAACCGCCGCTCCTAGACCCTGCCGCAACTCTTATAAATGTATTAACCCCTAAACCGCCGCTCCCTGAACCCGCCGCAACCTATATTAAATGTATTAACCCCTATCCTGCCCCCCTACACCGTCGTCACCTATAATAAATTTATTAACCCCTAATCTGCCTCCCCTACACCGTCGCCCCCTATAATAAATTTATTAACCCCTATCCTGCCCCCCACTACGCCGCCGCCACTGTAATAAAATTATTAACCCCTAAACCTAAGTCTAACCCTAACCCTAACGCCCCCCTAACTTAAATATTAATTAAATAAATCTAAATAATATTTCTCTTATTAACTAAGTTAATCCTATTTAAAAATAAATACTTACCTATAAAATAAACCCTAATATAGCTACAATATAAATAATAATTATATTCTAGCTATCTTAGGATTTATTTTTATTTTACAGGTACCTTTCAATTTATTTTAACTAGGTACAATAGCTATTAAATAGTTATTAACTATTTAATAGCTTACCTAGCTAAAATAAACTGAAATTTACCTGTAAAATAAATCCTAACCTAAGTTACAATTACACCTAACACTACACTATACTTTAATAAATTATTCCTATTTAAAAATAAATACTTACCTGTAAAATAAACACTAAGATAGCTACAATGTAATTAATAATTATATTGTAGCTATCTTAGGATTTATATTTATTTTACAGGTAACTTTGTATTTATTTTAGCTATTTAGAATAGTTATTAAATAGTTATTAACTATTTAATAACTACCTAGCTAAAAGAAATACAAAATTACCTGTAAAATAAATCCTAACCTAAGTTACAATTAAACCTAACACTACACTATCATTAAATTAATTAAATAAACTACCTACAAATAACTACAATTAAATACAATTACATAAACTAACTAAAGTACAAAAAATAAAAAAAGCTAAGTTACAAAAAATAAAAAAATAAGTTACAAACATGTTAAAAATATTACAACAATTTTAAGCTACTTACACCTAATCTAAGCCCCCTAATAAAATAACAAACCCCCCCAAAATAAAAAAAATGCCCTACCCTATTCTAAATTAAATAAAGTTCAAAGCTCTTTTACCTTACCAGCCCTTAAAAGGGCCATTTGTGGGGGCATGCCCCAAAGAAAACAGCTCTTTTGCCTGTAAAAGAAAAATACAACCCCCCCCAACATTAAAACCCACCACCCACATACCCCTAATCTAACCCAAACCCCCCTTACAAAAACCTAACACTAATCCCCTGAAGATCTTCCTACCTTTAGTCGTCTTCACTCAGCCGAGCCACCGATGGAACCGAAGTGGACATCCGGAGCAGAAGAAGTTAATCCTCCAAGCGGCGCTTGAAGAAATCTTCCATCCGATGAAGTCATCATCCAGGCGGCGCTGAAGAAAAGTCTTCTATCCGGGCGAAGTCATCTTCCAAGCCGGGTCTTGAATCTTCCTTCCGCCGACACGGAACCTCCTTCTTCACCGACGAATGAAGGCTCCTTTAAGGGACGTCATCCAAGATGGCGTCCCCTCAATTCCGATTGGCTGATAGGATTCTATCAGCCAATCGGAATTAAGGTAGGAAAAATCTGATTGGCTGATGGAATCAGCCAATCAGATTGAGCTCGCATTCTATTGGCTGTTCCGATCAGCCAATAGAATGCGAGCTCAATCTGATTTCTGATTGGCTGATTGGATCAGCCAATCGGATTGAACTTGAATCTGATTGGCTGATTCCATCAGCCAATCAGAATTTTCCTACCTTAATTCCGATTGGCTGATAGAATCCTATCAGCAAATCGGAATTAAGGGGACGCCATCTTGGATGACGTCCCTTAAAGGAGCCTTCATTCGTCGTAGTCCGTCGGTGAAGAAGGAGGTTCCACGTCGGAGGAAGGAAGATTCAAGACCCGGCTTGGAAGATGACTTCGCCCGGATAGAAGACTTTTCTTCAGCGCCGCCTGGATGATGACTTCATCGGATGGAAGATTTCTTCAGCGCCGCTTGGAGGATTAACTTCTTCCACTCCGGATGTCCACTTCGGTTCCATCGGTGGCTCGGCTGAGTGAAGACGACTAAAGGTAGGATGATCTTCAGGGGATTAGTGTTAGGTTTTTGTAAGGGGGGTTTGGGTTAGATTAGGGGTATGTGGGTGGTGGGTTTTAATGTTGGGGGGTTGTATTTTTCTTTTACAGGCAAAAGAGCTGTTTTCTTTGGGGCATGCCCCCACAAATGGCCCTTTTCAGGGCTGGTAAGGTAAAAGAGCTTTGAACTTTATTTAATTTAGAATAGGGTAGGGCATTTTTTTTATTTTGGGGGGGGTTTGTTATTTTATTAGGGGGCTTAGATTAGGTGTAAGTAGCTTAAAATTGTTGTAATATTTTTAACATGTTTGTAACTTATTTTTTTATTTTTTGTAACTTAGCTTTTTTTATTTTTTGTACTTTAGTTAGTTTATGTAATTGTATTTAATTGTAGTTATTTGTAGGTAGTTTATTTAATTAATTTAATGATAGAGCCTTGAGATGGAGCGGAGATAATCACAAGGAGGCCGAGCCAGAATCGAACTCGCAACCTTCTCTTCCAGGAGCATCAGCCCTAACCATTAGGCTACATCAGCAATCGCTAGGCGTTTGCGTGCGATATGGCAAAAGCAGGCGTTTGCGTGCGATATGGCAGGGTTGAGCTCCATACCGCACACAAATACCAGCACTGCTTTGAGCTGCTGTTACATGCTCGTGCACGATTTCCCCATAGACAACAATGGGGAGAGTCGGGTAAAAAAAAGCCTAACACCTGCAATCACGGAGCATAAAGTTCCATAACGCTGCCCCATTGATGTCTATGGGGATTTTTTTTTAATGTTTAAACCTAACACCCTAACATAAATCCTGAGTCTAAACACTCCTAATCTGTCACCCCCGACATCGCCAACACCTATATACACTTATTAGCCCCTAATCTGCCACCCCAACGTCGCCGCCACCTACACTTATTAATCCCTAATCTGCCACCCCAATGTCGCCGCAACCTACATTACTGTTATTAACCCCGAATCTGCTGCCCCCAAAATTGCCGCCACCTAACTACACTTATTAACCCCTAATCTGCTGCCCCAATGTCGCTGCAACTATACTAAAGTTATTAACCCCTAAACCTAACCCTAAGTGTAACCCTAACGTAACCCTAACCCTAACACCCACTAACTTTAACATAATTAAAATAATTCCAAAACAAAATTATAATTAATACCTAAATAATTCCTATTTAAAACTAAATAAATACTTACCTGTAAAATAAAACCTAAGCTAGCTACAATATAACTAATAGTTATATTGTAGCTAGCTTATGTTTTATTTTTATTTCACAGGTAAGTTTGTATTTATTTTAACTAGGTAGATTAGTTATTAAATAGTTATTAACTATTTACTAACTACCTAGTTAACATAAATACAAAATTACCTGTAAAATAAAACCTAATCTGTCTTACAGTAAAACCTAACATTACATTAAAATTAATAAATTACATTAATCAAATACAATTAACTAAATTACAAAACAAAACACTAAATTACAAAAAAGAAAAAAGAAATGATAAAATATTTAAACTAATTACTACTAATCTAAAACGTAAAACTCATAACTACTGACTTTCAGGTGTCGGTACAGATCTTGTAGTTATAGGCTGTAACATAGTAACATAGTAGATAAGGTTAAAAACAGACCGAAGTCCAATATCTAGGGTATTGGCATTCACTACCTCCTTTGGTAATGAGTTCCACAATTTTATTGCTCTTACAGTGAAAAAACGTTTCCGTTGCAGGAGATTAAATCTCCTTTCCTCCAACCTTAAATTGTGACTTCTTGTCAGAAACAATTTTCTTGGAATAAACAGAGCTTCTGCCATCTCTGTATATGGGCCTTGACTATATTTATATAAAGTAATCATGTCACCTCTCAAGCGCCTTTTTTCTAAGGAAAACAGACCCAGTTTGGCAAGCCTCTCCTCATAGGTTAAATTCTCCAATCCCCTTATTGGCCCTTCTCTGAACTTTTTCTAGTTCTGCAATATCTTTTTTTGCGATCGGTCCCCAGAACTGCATCCATACTCAAGGTGAGGTCTTACCAGGGCTTTATATAGTGACAGAATTATGCTTTCCTCCCTTGAATCAATGCCTCTTTTAATACATGCTAGTATCTTATTGGCCTTTGAAGCCGCTGCCCTGCATTGTGCACCCATCTTTAGCTTGTTATCTATTACTACTCCCAAATCCCTTTCCTCCTCTGTTTGGCTAAGTCTTGTCCCATTTAAAAAATACGTTGCCTGCTTATATTTACTTCCAAAATGTAGAACCTTGCATTTTCCCGTATTAAATCTCATTTTCCATTTACTTGCCCATACTTCTAATTTTGCAGATCCCTTTGTAACGAAAGTTCATCCTGCTCTGACCTAATGACCTTACTTAACTTAGTATCATCTGCAAAAATAGAGATGTCGATATTTAATCCTTGCTCCAAGTCATTTATAAAAAATAATTAAAAATAACAGGGCCCAGTACTGATCCCTGTGGGACTCCACTGATTACCTTTGTCCAATCTGAGTATGATCCATTTACTACTACTCATTGCTCCCTATCTTTTATCCAGTTATTAATCCATGAGCTAACATTTTCAGCTATTCCCAGTCCCTTAATTTTGTGCATTAATCTCTCATGTGGCACTGTATCAAATGCCTTTGCAAAATCTAAGTATATCACATCAACTGATTCCCCTTTATCTATATTGTCAGGATATCTGAGTATTATTAAATAATATATATATATATATATATATATATATATATTTTATCTACACATAGATTTATGATAAGACCAATGACTCATATTTGTATTTGCTTTGTGAAACTGCCTATAAGACATTAGATGCCTGACTGACCACAACTCAATCCTCCCCCACTCAGTATGCAAAATTACAATGCATCCAAGTGAGGACAAAGGGAAGACATTTGGTCTATTTAAACTCAGACAGTCATTTCAAAGAAAGGCAAAGTACTTCAAAGAGATGGTCAATCTATATGGCTGTATATTCCAGGTCTTAGATCAGACATAAGATACGCTTATCCTAATTAAGATAACATTTAAGTTATTTTAAAGAGGAAGCATCAATCTCATTACCTAGATTACAGGAATCCCTGGAGTGACAGAGACGTGTGTTCTAAAACTTTTCATTTGAAGCCTAATGAGATGCAAAGGTTGATTATAACTGCTGAGGTTTGAATATATGAAGCTCAGACATACGTCTAGAGGAAGATTAGCTAAGCAAAAGCACATGTCTTGCATTTAACTCTCAAACCCATTGTTAAAATACAGCCTGTATGATTTGAAATACTATATAAAAATGTGTGATCTGCTGTGTTTTTATATGAATATAAGAAGATACTCAAATGAACATATATTCAGACACATATTAAATATTAAACATGAAAACCTGAGAGTTAAGATTTTAACATGTTTTAGCCTATATATATATATATATATATATATATATATATATATATATTATTTTTAAAGCATAAAATGTCTTAACCTCTGTATTTTTGGAAGCATAGAAATGGATATTAGTGGACCTAAAAAGCAATGACTAATAGTAACATATTAGATAAATATTGCAAATAGATGTATACATATTTGACAATTTTTCCCTTTGTTTTACAGGAAAACAAGATGTCCTTAGTCATAAACACAGATATATGTGGATATTTTCTATTTTAACATAGAAATTGAGGAAATATTGGAGTTTGGTATCAAATTGTAAATTATCTGTTATGCAAAATGAAATATAGATACTGACAAGAGAGTTTTATTAATGCAATAAGTTATAGTATGTTAAATAATCATTATATAGAGAGATATTTGAAATATAGCAAAAATGAATGTTAAGACTATATTGCTGGCCGTCTGCTGCCCCCTAGGGGATTAAAGCTGGTATGACAGCCAAATGAATTGTCTCTTAGGGCACATAGAGAGCCAATCAGAGAGGCACCTCCCAGGTGACCAATGAGATGTTCAGCTCCGAAGGGCCTCCCATATTGTTCCACCAATGATTAAGGCAATATAAGCTGAATGCAAGAGGAGAAAAAGGCTGCTGACTTTTGCTGGAGGAGTAGTAAATGAATAATTGGCTGCGTTGGAACACAGTTACTTTAAGCAAATTGGGTTACCTTTTCTTATCCATATTGCAAATACACTTATTTTCATATGAGGTGAAACAAAGAATATTAGAAGCTGAATATGGATTTGGTTATTTTTGATAAAGTATAAGAGGTTGCTAAATATAGGTAATATTTAAAAGAAATATATTCATTATTGCTGCAGTAAAAGAGGTTTAAAAAAGAATTTTGTATTTTTAGTTTGCATTCATAGTCCTGTATAGTGTTAAACTAATCATTAGTGCTAAGTAATTTATTTTTGAAAAAAAAATAAAAAAAAAAATATATATATATATATATATATATATATATATTAGAATTTACTTTATTGCTACTAAAGAATTTATTTTGTCTCAGATAACTTAGCATAGTAACGGACTGTTTACATTAAGACTATATATACTTCTGGTGTTCTAATTAGAATCATTTGTGGGTTCAATAACTTAATTGTACCAGTCTGAATGTTAGTGGCTAATATCTTGGTATCTCATTGTGGTATTTTAATGAAATTCAGTTGTGAATAAGGTAAATTTTATGATCTTTGCATAGCATATTATAATAGTTTAAACGTGTATAATTTGATTCAGATCTGGTTTTCTACAAATATAATTCAATGTGTCTATAAATTTTAACTAATAGAAAGAATTTAGGAATTTATATTAATTTTATGGTTTTGTATATGCATTTTATTGGGGGTTTATTTTAAAGGATAATAATTAAATATATTGTATTATAACCCGGCCATATACTGACAATATTTTTACTTACTTCCTCGTAGAATCTAATTAGATTAGTTTGACATGGAAGAATGAAGAACTGGGGTGGGGGGAGTGAGCTGTCCGTGACGTATTGCGACGTCAGTGCGGAAGCACTTCTCGTAGCAGAGGTGGAGCTTGGGAGAGTTGCAGCACAGTAACCAAGTGCTGCAGTGGCGGACTCAACCGATGCCGACACAGAGTGTGTCAGAAGTACCTCAGATGGTGGCTGCAATTCTGCAGGGCAGCTGTGAAGAGGCGGACGGCGTAGTGGCTGGCGGATATTTGCAGTAGCCGGCCAAATACAGGCTTCGTAGCCTCTGTAGCTGTACAGGGGCGGAAGAATCTCCTGTAAAGGAGGAGGAGGAGGCACATGCCATCAAGAGGCCACTTTTTTTTTACCTGGACCCCCAGAGTGGCTGTCAAGAAGGCACATGTAAGTAAATCATTTTCTTTATGATTTAAAACAACACACGCAGTGCCCAGCCAAAATAACAGAAACACAAGGGGAGGAGGAGGGGAAAGTAAAAAGCTATTTAAACCCAGCACTCCTTTGAATGTGAACTGACGATCAAACTCTGTTTTATTGCAACCCGTATACCCTCCTTAGCACCCGGGTTGCCATCTATGTTAGTGTTTGGATACTAAAGAAGGAGAAGGTTATTGTGGTGCAAGAAGGGCTACACAGTTTAAGAGTCAATTTCTATATGTTTACCGCAAGTAAGAACACCTGTACGTAAGGTGCAATAGCCTGGAAACAGCTCTAATTAAGACTTTAGATATCCTAACCGTAGGACTAAAGACCAGCTTGCTTTTAAGAGCACAGTGCAAACCCTAGGTAGCTTGTACATTACTGAACCACTTTTTTTATATGCCTTCTCACTTGAGTTATGGGCTCTTTATTAACCTAGAGTTAAAATAAGAAGAAGACACTAAGAAGATCTTTACAGTAAGGATACTAACTTAATGGAGAAATACTTAAAACCTCAGAAAATGGCTCCCAAGATTAAATCCAATGAAAAAAGGAATACTAAAAACACCAGTGTGCTTGGTACATCTGTCGAAGAAGGCCCAGTAGGGGGCAGAGTGGAGGAGAGCAATGAAGCAAATCTTATAGCTTCTCAGGTGTGTGCCTTATTTCTACCCAAGATTGAAGAGATTAATCTGAGGCTGATTACTATAGCTGATGAGCTGAAAGCCCAAAGTACCAGATTGACAGTTATAGACCAAAGGATGTCAGACTGTGAAGACATGCAGAACGCTTGGGAACCTAAGCTGGAGTCTGTAATAAAAACCCACACATTGCTTGCCAACAGGCTGGAAGAATCAGAGAACAGGAGCAGGCATAACAATTTGAGGGTGATTGGTCTATCAGAAGATGTTAAACAGGATGATCTAATACAGTTTGCTGAGGAAATTCTCCCCCAAATCCTGAATGTGGAAGGGAAAAAAGATTTATTCAGCATAGAAAGAGCTCATAGACTGGGCAGAGAAAAAGATGCAGTTTCCTTTAAGGATAACAGATCGCGCCCAGTCATTATTAAATACTTGAACTATAGAGCCAAGATGGAGATATTAAGATCATATAGGAAAACCCAGCAATTGCTCTTTAAAGATTCTAAGATTCTGCTTTTTCAGGACTTTTCCTTCGAAACGTCAACCAAAAGGAGACTCTTTTCAAAAATCTGTACAGAGCTGGTGAAAGAGGGAAGATTTTTTTCATTACTGTACCCTGCAAAGCTGAAAATAAAGTCAGGATCAGACTTTTTTGTTTTTGAGTCTCCAGAGCAAGCTCGTACCTTTCTAGATAAAGAAAAAGAAGTGTAACTTTAGTAGGATGCTCCTCATCCTGTACAGGGAAAAGGGCAATTTAATTTAAAATTTAAAGAAAGAGAGAAAGGAGAGAAGTGTGAGAAAGGAAAATATATATATATATATTTTTTTTTTTTATCACCACATGATAAGTTTTTTAGTGGTTTGTGTTTAATGTGAAATAACAAGGCAAAGGACTCAACTGATCAAAATATTGGAACACATAAGAATACTTTTTTTTTTTTTAGAGCACTTAAATTTATCATATGAAAAAGAATATTAATATTGCACAAATGATTATATGTCTTGCTTGATGGAAAATATATATATATATTTTTTTCTCTCTTTTTTCTTCACTATATGATAAATTTTGTTAGATGTTTTTTTGTTTAAAAGGTTAGTTAACATGGCGAAAGATTTAAAGGATTAAGAAATTGAAATATATAAGATAGAAATCTTTTTTTTATATATATAGAGCACTTAAACTTAGGATTAGTACTGTATAAATTATTACACGCCAAGATATTCATATGTCTTTGTATAATAGGATTTTTTTTTTTTTAAATTTGGGTACTATTTTGTCACAAATCACTATATGATAGTTATTTTAGTTGTTTGTGTTTAATGTGAAACAATAATGCAGAGGTCTTAACTTAGCAAGAAATTGAAACACATAAGAAAATTTTTTCTTTTTTTTTTTCTTTTTTTATTTAAGCACGTAAATCTATGATATGAAAAAGAATATTATTAGTGCACAAATGATTATATGGTTTGCTTGATGTTTTTTTTCCCCACTATATGGAAGCTATTTAGATGCTCTGGTTTAAAATGTTAGGAAACATGGTGAAAGATTTAAATGATTAAGAAATTGAAATATATAAGATAGAATCCCTTTTTTTTTTTTTTTTTTTTTTCTTCTCTTCTCCTCTCCTTCTTTTCCCTCTTCTTGTCTCTCTCCTCCCCTCCCCCCTTTTCTCTTTTCACGGAAAGTAGGAGCTCCTTCTTCATTCTTCATTCTCTTTTTTCCTTATTTCTTGTAAAAGGATTGTGTGTAATTATTGTACATATGTATTTTGAAAATGATTTACTGATAGCCAGATTGGCCGTGTTTGGGAATTTTATAATTAAATCTTGTACTAAGCAGCTAGGATGTGCTAGATTTTCCCCCCCTTCTTCTCTTTTTTTTTCTTCTTTCTTCCCCCTCCCCCCCTCCTCCTCTCTATTTCCTTGAGTATTTATTATTTTTTGAACTTAGAATTCGCGGATTGGGGGGAAAAAATGTTTTGGTTTAATGGTTAAGCTTATATCATGGAATGTCGGGGGAATTCATTCCCCTGCTAAAAGGAAAGCCATAATAAATTATTTAGGCAGAAGGAGTCCTGATATAGTTTGTTTGCAGGAGACCCATCTTTCTCAGATTGAACATCTTAAATTAAAAATAAAATGGGTAGGAGAAGTTGTCTCAGCATCATACTCTAGAGCTGCAAGAGGGGTTGCAGTTTTATTTAATAAACGTTTAGATTACACATTAAAAAAAAATAATAAAAGATAAAGAAGGTAGATTTCAATTTCTTATAATAACATTAAATGGAAAAGACGTGCTGTTGGGTAATATCTACGGGCCTAACAATCAAGACAGTAAATTTTGGAGGAAAATAAATAAAATAATGGCGAATCATCAGAAATTGATATTATAATAGCAGGTGATTTTAATGCTACCCCTAATGGAATGCTAGATAGGAAAAGTATGACAGCTCAGAATAAAGGCACTAAAACAAGAAGGGCACAGTTAAAATTTGAGACAAATATATTTTCTACACTCTGTTCCCAATTTGAACTGGTTGACATTTGGAGATTGCTCTACCCAAATTGCTTGGAATACACTTGTATTTCCAAGACACACAATTCTCTTTCCAGATTGGATATTTTTTTAATCTCAGAGCGCTTGACACATAGAGTGAGGGAAGTTAAACTTCTGGACCTTTTATTGTCAGATCATGCCCCGGTACTTCTAAAGTTAGAAGAACATTCTAAAAGCAACTATAATACTTTTTTCTTCCCCAAATTTCTGTACCACTCAGCTAAATTTAAATCATATTTGGTTAATAGCTGGGAAGAGTATTATCGGAATAATGAGGGTTATAGAGATAATAGTAATATCTTTTGGGAAGCAGCAAAGGTCACCTTAAAGGCCGACATTAATCTCTTTGTGAAAAATTTCAAGAAAGAACAACAGAAAGAGGATAAAGACCTAGCTTGTAAAATATCTACAGCATACTCGAACAATAGGGAGAAACCAAGCAGAATAAACAAAGATAAATATTTTGCCTGCAAAAAAGAGAGGGAACTATTCCTTTTAGACTTAGCACAAGTAGATATTTATAAAGGCACAACCCAATTCAGGAGGTTTGGTAACAAAGTGGGCAATTATTTGTCAAGATTATTAAAAAAAATAAAATAAAAAGAAGCCAATTAAAACCTTAAGAGATGGGGGTAGGATTGTCAATAAAGTTGATGAAATACTGGATCTATTCCAACAATATTATAGTAGTTTATATACCTCCCAGTCCCCCGACAGATCCGAGATAGAGGGATTTTTTAAAGACTTGAAATTGCCACATATTTCAGAATCAGAATTGGATCTTTTGAATGGACCAATTTCAGACCAAGAGATAAGTAAAACGATTAAATTAATGTCTAAGGGCAAAGCCCCTGGACCGGATGGTCTACCTATAGAATTTTATGATATTCTTAAAGAGAAAATTATACCTATTTTAAACTCCCTCTATAATAACTATTATTGGCACAATGCTAAAATTACAGAGCAATTCAAGACTGCAAATATAATATTAATTCCTAAAGAAGGGAAAGACCCAGAGGAGGTCACTTCTTATAGGCCAATTTCATTATTGGATGTGGACTATAAGATTTTAATGAAAATAATAGCAGAGAGACTAAAGGACATCCTTCCTAATTTAATTCACAGGGACCAAGTGGGGTTTGTTAAGGGGAGAACTTCTGAAATGAATATCAGAAGAATTCAACATGTTATTTGTCATTACGCTGAGGAGGAGACTGGGGGAGGTCCCGGCGCGCTGCCGGAGGCCTATCTCCTGTCATTAGACGCGGAGAAGGCCTTCGACAGTGTTGAGTGGGACTTTCTCCAGAGGACCCTGTTTAATTTTGGCCTTAGGGGTAACTTTTTAAATTTGATATCTAATGTATATTCGGATGCCAGGGCTACTCTTTTGGTAAATGGTAATATTTCAGCTCCTTTCTCTCTTTTTAGAGGGACCAGGCAAGGGTGCCCTATGTCACCATTGCTTTTTGATTTGGTACTTGAACCCCTGGCTATGAAGCTCAGGAGGAAGGTACTGGGTTGTAGACTGGATGAGGAGGTATTTCAGTTATCTATCTTCGCGGATGACCTCTTATTATGTGTATCAGAACCAAACTCTCAAACTAATGAAGTGATCTCTCAGTTAGAGCTATATGGAAAGGTTTCAGGATATAAAATAAATTTCTCCAAATCTAGTATATTGTGGCTTAAAAAAACAAAAATAAATGTGACTTACCCATTTGTAGAAACAGATACATTAAAGTATTTAGGTATATATTTATCTTCTTCCCCCCCAAAACTGGTATAGGGATAACATAATGTATGTCTTAAACCAATGTATAGATAAGTTTAAAAGCTGGGTAAACCTGCCACTCTCCCTTTCAGGGAGAGTGGCAGTCTATAAGATGTTTATCCTCCCAAAGATACTTTATACACTACGTATGTTTCCTTTATTAATCAAACAACAGGAAATGAATAACTTCACGAAAGCTCTCCGATATTATATCTGGCAAGGCAGGAAACCTAGAATTAAGATTGATAAACTATACCTACCCTTTATCAGTGGGGGCTTAGCTTTGCCCAATTTGTTACTATACAATTATGCCACTTTCCTGCGGTTCCCACTGGACTGGATTTTCCACTCTAATACTTATACAAATTGCTCATTAGACAAAAGATTGTGTAAATCACTGGCATTAGAATTTGTTTTGTATGCATCTAATAAAGAACGAGGGAGGGAAATATACCAACACCCCATGTTGAAAGATATTCTGGCTGCTTGGACTGCAGCTATGAAAATTATATCAATAAAAAGGAAAATGCATTCTAGATGGGTACCATTGGTGGGGAACTCCCAATTTATACCAGGCCTAAACTACTCAACATTTCAATGATGGGAAGACTGTGGATAATCTAATTTAGGACATTTATGTAACTGGAAGACTAAACAAATACTCAAATTTGAGGAAATTCAAGGGCTTTATCAAATTCCTGGTAAGGATAGGTTTTATTTCATACAAGCAAAACACTACCTAAAGTCTTTTCTTTACCAGGACCCTGATTTATTTTTCCAGCCACATCCGCTCTTACACCATCCAAAAATCAGGCAGAGACCACTTTCAATTATTTATGAAACACTTTTAAATGGGTTTAAGTTAGGACAGATAGAAGATCTCTATAGTAAATGGGAAAATAGTATACCTATTAGCAGAGAAGTTAAAATCATACAAATTAGTTTGGGGACAATACATAAACTGGAGAACTCAATGGCAGTGAGGGAATCGCACCTTAGACTTAGGCACCAAGATTATTTAACCCCCAATAGGGTTCGTAAGTGGAATAAAGAGGTGGAGAATAAATGTATTAAATGTTCAAGGAACAATCCGGATCTGCTCCACTTGATATATGAATGCCCTAAACAATCTCAATTGTGGTTGAAAGTGGGTTTCTGGCTTTCTAGTATTCTAAAATTAGATGTCAAATTATCAGCAGTAAATGTATTTTTCCTTACGCATTCATCTTTATGGGAGGGAAATAATGGATTAGTACATAAAATGATAGTGAAAACAAGATCTCTGATCTTTTTGAGCTGGACCGATAGGAAATCTCCAAATGTTAATCAGTTAAGGAAAGCAATGATGAAAGAAGGTATTCTTGAAGCATATGACTATAAAAAGTTTTGCCCTTATAAGGTAGACAAATTCTTTAATGTCTGGGGTCCATTTATTAAATCTATGGGTAATGACTATATGAATCATATTAATCGGATTATTAGCATCCCCAAGCCGTGAATTTTTCGTTGGAGAGGAGGGGAGAGGGGACGGAGAGGAATTCTGTTTTTGGGGTTAACTTGTATATAGTAGCAGGCTCCTAGGGTTTTTTTTTTTTTTTTTTTTTGTTTTATTAGCACATCCCTAGATATTGTGATAAACAACTCACTTATGAAGTATCTCTTTGGTCAATGTTAGGACTAAGGATAAATACATTTTATTCAAGAAAGAATGATTATGTTGTTAAATTGTTCTGTTTCTGATGTAAAAGGCTTTCTTTTATGATGATATGTAAAGCAATTATGTATTGGAATTTTGTACTGTTAATATAATTAAATAATAAAAGTTTATAATTAGAAAAAAAAAAAAAAGATTAGTTTGACATGATCTATTTCTCCTAAAACCATGCTGATTAGAACTCATAATCTCGTTTACACGAATATGCTCGTCAGTATAATCCCTTATAATCCCTTCAAATATCTTCCCCACTATTGATGTCAGACAACTGGTCTATAGCTTCCTGGATCATCCCTGTACCGCTCACTTTTTGGCCTGCCAGGCAAACTCATAATACCAGCGCTGTGGAAGTCCCATTGAAAAGGACTTTTTAAAAAGTGCGGTACTTACGTTGCGTGACGGCCAAAAAGGTGTGCGGTACAGCTATACCTATAACACCTGTAATACCAGCGGTAGTGAAAAAGAGCCATAACAATGCTTTTTCACTCATAACGCACAACTCGTAATCTAGCTGTTTATTTGTTACAGAGTTATGAGTTAAAGGGCCATGATACCCAAATGTTGAAACACTTGAAAGTGATGCAGCATAGCTGTAAAAAGCTGACTAGAACACCTGAACATCTCTATGTAACAAAGAAAGATATTTTACCTCAAAAGTTCCTCAGTAGCCACATCCCATTGTAAAGGACTTCTAAGCAGCAAATCAGTATGTCTGTTCCGGAACAGCTAAGGGATTGAGCCTCATGCACTCTCATGTTATTTCCCTATTCAGTTTAAGGAAGTTTACTATGAAATCTCATGAGAGTTAAGATAAATCTCATGACATCACAGTAAAAGAGTTCTGCACTGCTGATGCTAATTGGCTGCTGTTCATTTCTTCATTTTGTATTTATTTTACCTGCAGCTGGGAGCAGCAGAGTATAACTTTTTACACAGAATTTACTCTGGTGAGCTGAGAAAATTGTGAGGTAAAATATCTTCCTTTTTTACATAGAGATGCTCAGGTGATATTTTCCTGTCAGCTTTTTACAGTTATACTGCATTAGTTTCAAGTGATTTAGCATATGAGTATGATGTACCTTTTAAGGTTTATGTATATATAAAGACATTAGCTTTCCATTTGTAACAGTCTTATCTCCTCTCAGGTTTACCATTACCTATGGCAGTGTTTCTCAACAACACTCCTCAAGTTCCCCTAACAGGCCAGATTTTCTTGATAGCTGAACTTGAGCACAGGTGAAAAAAATCAGCTTATGGGTGAGAGCAGGTTAGTAACCCGGGTTACTGATCAGCCTATAGTTTCACCTGTGCTCTAGTTAAGATATGAAAATCTGGCCTGTTAGGGGTACTTTTGTACTGGGGTCAAGAAACACGTATGGTAACTAAAGAATATTAAGTTGCCGTAACCTGTATGCATGTATGTATATTTACTTGTTCTATATAAGCTTGTGCAAGTGAATAGCATTGTTACCTCTATTTTCATATGTGGCTACAGGTGTTTTATAGAAACATACATTTTGACGGCAGATAAGAGCCATAGGCCCAGCAAGTCTGCCCAATATTTATTTATAAACTTATCTAGCTTGTAGGATAGCCTTATGCTTATCCCAGGCATTCTTATAAGGATATTAAACACTTTGAGATGGTAAAAAAAATGATAAATTGTATATATAAAAAAACCTTTGCAATATACTTTCATTATTTATTGTGTCCCCTTTTCCTGTAATTCCATTCTGAAATCGTGAGCTTTTCAGTTCCCTTTAAAAACGGAAGTACAGAACACTGTTGTATACCACTCAGCCATTGACTGCACACTCTAGTGACCTATTTATAACTGCCCCTAATTGGTCACAGCAGAGGAGGTTACCTATGTTACAACATGGCAGTAACTAAGGGGTAGATTTATCATATGTCAGATGGACATGATCATCGACAGCATTCTGGTGAAATGCTTGTGCAATGCCGCCCCCTGCACATTAGCGGGGTGTCAATTATCCGATCGTATCTAATCAGGATGATTGCTGTCCACCGCCTCAGAGGTGGCGGAGGAGTTAAGGATACAATATAGTGAAAGGAGCACATCCGACGAGTTAAAAAAAAACAAAAAAAAACTTTTATTGTTGTCAATCAAGATAAAATCCATAAATATTAGCAGCGATGATGGGCAAACCCCTATGACCCACTGACATGTTTCGGCTGGACAGCCGTAATCGTAGTGTCCAGCCAAAACGCGTCAGTTGTAATAGGGATTTGCCCATCAACCTTCCTACCATTGCTGCTAACATTTATGGGTTTTATCTTGATTGACAACAATAAAAGTTATTTTTTAAAGATCGTCGGATGTGCTCCTTTCACTACATTGTATCCGGATTGAATTGAATATTTTGTGAGCACTCTTACGGATCCTTACCCCTGCCTGTAGCAGCCACTCCCACTGCCTTCCACATGACCGGGAAGCCAAAAACGTCACACGCCACAATCTCAGAGCCGAGGGGAGACAGCAGACATCGAGTCAAACATCTCTGGATATCTGCACATAGGGTAGAGTCTCTCCGAGTATCCTAACAGAGCAGGAAGTGCTTGGGACGGTAGAGATGAAATCCAGTTTATAGTCAACAGACTGAGTAAATTAACGCCATCAGAGGCTGTTTTGAAACGGTGGTATATCATTGTGACTTTTCGTCCGACACAGAAGAGATTATGGGCAGTGGGAGTTATGTTGGTTCATGCTGCTACGGATATTTGTAAGAATTTTTTTTTTACACAGTAGGTGCTCACCAAGTCCTTTGAATTGAACTAGGATGAGTTAAGGAGCAGCAGTCTTACGACCGCTGCTTCTTAGCTTTTGTTTCCGGCGAACCTGAAGGTTCAAGCGGAAACAGCTGCATTCACAGCTTAATAAATATTCCCCTAAAACTTTAAACTTATTTTGTCACTATTTAAAGAGCTAAATAAACTTTAAAAAATGCATCTATATGTTATTCTCAGACTAATCTTTTCTTTGTATACATCATTCTATCTACCATTTATTTAGTGTTTATTGTCCCCCACAGTGTTTGCTATTACCACCTCTTGTGGAAGATTATTCCGTAAAGCAGTGACCCTTTCTGTAAAGAAGTGCTTCCGCAAATTACTCCTGAATCTACTACCCTTCATCTTCTGTTCTTGAATTTTTCTTTTTATGAAAAATACTCACAGCCTCAGCTTTACTAAACCCTTTAATATACTTGAAAATTGCTATCATATCACCTCTTTCCCTTCTCACCTCTAAGCTATACATATTTAGGTAATTCCTGGTACGTTTTATTTTTTAGACTATGTTCCATTTTGGTAGCCTTTCTTTGCACAGATTCCAGTTTGTTGATATCCTTCTGGAGATATGGCCTCCAGAACTGTGCACAATACTCAAGATACAGTTAACTAATGATCTGTAAAGTGCCAGAAGAACCTTACTATCTCTGCTGCAAATACCTCTACCAATAGAATTGTGCATTCTATTGGCCTTACTTGCTGCAATAAAACATTGTTTACTAAATTTTAAATCATGAGAAATAATAGTTCCCAAGTCCCGTTCCTCATTTGTAGCAGTCAGTAAAGTGTCATTCAGTCTGTAATTAATGTTTGGATTTTTTTTTCTTCCCTAAATGCATAATTTTACACTTAGCAGTGTTAAACTTTAGATCCCAGTCATTTGTCTAATCCTCCAATTTTTGTATATCA